>NC_090647.1:221906577-222131577 GCF_040937935.1 Hyperolius riggenbachi
AGATCCTATGGCCTTGATTCACTAACCGGCACTAAGCCGGTTAGGAGGCCTTAACAGTTAGTGGGCGCAAACCACAGCGTTAGGTGTTTGCGCCCACAGGACCACCCACATCGCGGGATAGTAATAGTGCGCGGTGCAACGATAACGTTGCAACCGCTGCCTTGTAAATGTTGCAGCTGGTGCGACGAAAACGACGCATTGGGTGCCCCTGAAGCGGGGGCACCTGATGCGACGTACAAGGCAGTGGGTGCGACGTTATTGTCGCACCGCACACTATTACTGTCCCGCTGCGCTGCACGCGATGTGGGTGGTCTTGTGCGCGATGACTATTTGCGGGACTATTAGTGCCCGCAAAGCTACTTAGGGGGCACTAAGCGGCTGTTCACTCCGGCGCTATCACTTAGCGTCGGTTAGTGAATCAAGTCCTATGTCTGGCTTACAAATCTATACACAAGTCCTGTACAACCTACCGTATATCTCTGACCTGGTCGGCATATACACACCGACCGCCCACTCCACTCCTCCAAGGATCTCCTCCTAACCACCCAACACATCTCGTATTAGGACTTCACCAAAGCTACCCCATCCTATGGACCTCAATACCCACTGCCTTCCAGGCTTGCCCTCTCCTTCAGCACCTTCAAACAAGCCCTCAAAACTTGCCTCTTCAAGAAGGCCTACCCCACCACATCGATGCCCGAACTCTTTCTACCAAGAACCTCTCGATGCAGCCCCCTTCTATCGTGTCACCACCTCCCTCCCTTTAGATTGTAAGCCTTTACAGGGCCCTCTCTCCCTGTGTATACTACCTGATCGTGCATCCTACTCACAGAATAATGTGAAATTTAATTCCCTCAAGTATCCTCTTGCATTTAATGATAACCCGTTTTGTCTTTCCAGCTGTTATCTCCAGACTAGGTGATAGATGTGTTCACTAGCTGCCTGGATAGAGGATTTGTACGCACCAAAATATTGCTAGAAATACCAGCCATCATTCAGTGAGATGTCCAGTTGATCAATATACCATCAGATAAATGATTGAAATATGAATGAAAAAAGCATACATGTGCATGCTAACTATTCTTCTATAACCGATCAACATTAGATCTGAATATTGATCGGATCTTTCATTTGGGTAGTATCTGCAGTGAAAATTGCATTGTGTGTACCAGGCTTAATTCTTTTGAAACTGATAACACTTAAAGAAAAAACATTTTTTAACCACTTCCCGACCGCCCACTACACAGGGGCGGCGGGGAAGTGGAGCCCTGCAGGACGGCCTCACCCACAGAGGCGGCGGTCCATTTAAGGGCATGGGCGGAGCGATCGCGTCATCCGTGACGCGATCCTCCGCCGGCGCCTGTCACCGCTCGCTCGCCGCAACATCCCGCCGGCTATACGGAAGCGCCGGCGGGATGTTAACCCCGCGATCGCCGCATACAAAGTGTATAATACACTTTGTAATGTTTACAAAGTGTATTATACATGCTGCCTCCTGCCCTGGTGGTCCCAGTGTCCGAGGGACCACCAGGGCAGGCTGCAGCCACCCTAGTCTGCACCCAAGCACACTGATTTCTCCCCCCCCTGCCCCAGATCGCCCACAGCACCCATCAGACCCCCCCCCTGCCCACCCCCCAGACCCCTGTTTGCACCCAATCACCCCCCTAATCACCCATCAATCACTCCCTGTCACTATCTGTCAACGCTATTTTTTTTTTATCCCCCCCCCCTGCTCCCTGCCCCCTCCTGATCACCCCCCACCCCTCAGATTCTCCCCAGACCCCCCCCCCCAGACCACCCCCCCCTGTTTACTGTATGCATCTATCCCCCTGATCACCTGTCAATCACCTGTCAATCACCTGTCAATCACCCGTCAATCACCCATCAATCACCCGTCAATCACCCCCTGTCACTGCCACCCATCAATCAGCCCCTAACCTGCCCCTTGCGGGCAATCTGATCACCCCCCCACACCAATAGATCGCCCACAGATCCGACATCAGATCACCTCCCAAATCCATTGTTTACATCTATTCTCTCCTCTAAACACCCACTAATTACCCATCAATCACCCATCAATCACCCCCTATCACCACTTGTCACTTTTACCTATCAGATCAGACCCTAATCTGCCCCTTGCGGGCACCCAATCACCCGCCCACACGCTCAGATTGCCCTCTGACCCCCCCTTATCAATTCACCAGTGCATTAATTACATCTGTTCTTCCCTGTAATAACCCACTGATCACCTGTCAATCACCTGCCAATCACCTATCACCCATCAATCACCCCCTGTCACCCCCTGTCACTGCCACCCATCAATCAGCCCCTAACCTGCCCCTTGCGGGCAATCTGATCACCCCCCCACACCAATAGATCGCCCACAGATCCGACATCAGATCACCTCCCAAATCCATTGTTTACATCTATTCTCTCCTCTAAACACCCACTAATTACCCATCAATCACCCATCAATCACCCCCTATCACCACTTGTCACTTTTACCTATCAGATCAGACCCTAATCTGCCCCTTGCGGGCACCCAATCACCCGCCCACACGCTCAGATTGCCCTCTGACCCCCCCTTATCAATTCACCAGTGCATTAATTACATCTGTTCTTCCCTGTAATAACCCACTGATCACCTGTCAATCACCTGCCAATCACCTATCACCCATCAATCACCCCCTGTCACCCCCTGTCACTGCCACCCATCAATCAGCCCCTAACCTGCCCCTTGCGGGCAATCTGATCACCCACCCACACCATTAGATCGCCCGCAAACCCGCCGTCAGATTACCTCCCAAATGTATCGTTTACATCTGTTATCTTCTCTAAACACCCACTAATTACCCATCAATCACCCCCTATCACCACCTGTCACTGTTACCTATCAGATCAGACCCTAATCTGCCCCTTGCGGGCACCCAATCACCCGCCCACACGCTCAGATTGCCCTCAGACCCCCCCCCCTTATCAATTCGCCAGTGCATTAATTACATCTGTCCTTCCCTGTAATAACCCACTGATCACCTGTCAATCACCTGCCAATCACCTATCACCCATCAATCACCCCCTGTCACTGCCACCCAACAATCAGCCCCTAACCTGCCCCTTGCGGGCAATCTGATCACCCACCCACACCAATAGATCGCCCGCAGATCCGACATCAGATCACCACCCAAGCGCAGTGTTTCCATCTATTCTCTCCTCTAAACACCCACTAATTACCCATCAATCACTCCCTATCACCACCTGTCACTGTTACCTATCAGATCAGACCCTAATCTGCCCCTTGCGGGCACCCAATCGCCCGCCTACACGCTCAGATTGCCCTCAGACCCCCCCTTATCAATTCGCCAGTGCAATATTTACATCTGTTCTCCCCTGTAATAACCCACTGATTACCTGTCAATCACCTATCAATCACCCATCAATCACCCCCTGTCACTGCCACCCATCAATCACCCCCTGTCACTGCCACCCATCAATCACCCCCTGTCACTGCCACCCATCAATCAGCCCCTAACCTGCCCCTTGCGGGCAAACTGATCACCCACCCACACCAATAGATCGCCCGCAGATCCGACATCAGATCACCACCCAAGCGCAGTGTTTCCATCTATTCTCTACCCTAAACACCCACTAATTACCCATCAATCACCCCCTGTCACTGCTACCTATCAGATTAGACCCCTATCTGCCCCTAGGGCACTCAATCACCCGCCCACACCCTCAGAATGCCCTCAGACCCCAGCCCTGATCACCTCGCCAGTGCATTGCTTGCATCCATTCCCCCCTCTAATCACACCTTGAGACACCCATCAATCACCTCCTGTCACCCCCTAGCACACCTACCCATCAGATCAGGCCCCAATTTGCCCCGTGTGGGCTCCTGATCACTCGGCCAAACCCTCAGACCCCCTTCCGATCACCTCCCCAGTGCATGGATTGCATCTATTTTCCCCTCTAACCACCCCCTGAGACACCCATCAATCACCTCCTGTCACCCCCCTAGCACTCCTATCCATCAGATCAGGCCTAATACAACCTGTCATCTAAAAGGCCACCCTGCTTATGACCGGTTCCACAAAATTCGCCCCCTCATAGACCACCTGTCATCAAAATTTGCAGATGCTTATACCCCTGAACAGTCATTTTGAGACATTTGGTTTCCAGACTACTCACGGTTTTGGGCCTGTAAAATGCCAGGGCGGTATAGGAACCCCACAAGTGACCCCATTTTAGAAAAAAAAGACACCCCAAGGTATTATGTTAGGTGTATGACGAGTTCATAGAAGATTTAATTTTTTGTCAAAAGTTAGCGGAAATTAATTTTTATTGGTTTTTTTTCACAAAGTGTCATTTTTCACTAACTTGTGACAAAAAATAAAATCTTCTATGAACTCGCCATACACCTAACGGAATACCTTGGGGTGTCTTCTTTCTAAAATGGGGTCACTTGTGGGGTTCCTATACTGCCCTGGCATTTTAGGGGCCCTAAACCGCGAGGAGTAGTCTAGAAAACAAATGCTTCAAAATGACCTGTGAATAGGACGTTGGGCCCCTTAGCGCACCTAGGCTGCAAAAAAGTGTCACACATGTGGTACCGCCGTACTCAGGAAAAGTAGTATAATGTGTTTTGGGGTGTATTTTTACACATACCCATGCTGGGTGGGAGAAATTTCTATGTAAATGGACAATTGTGTGTAAAAAAATCAAACAATTGTCATTTACAGAGATATTTCTCCCACTTAGCATGGGTATGTGTAAAAATACACCCCAAAACGCATTATACTACTTCTCCTGAGTACAGCGGTACCACATGTGTGGCACTTTTTTACACCCTAAGTACGCTAAGGGGCCCAAAGTCCAATGAGTACCTTTAGGATTTCACAGGTCATTTTGCGACATTTGGTTTCAAGACTACTCCTCACGGTTTAGGGCCCCTAAAATGCCAGGGCAGTATAGGAACCCCACAAATGACCCCATTCTAGAAAGAAGACACCCAAAGGTATTCCGTACGGAGTATGGTGAGTTCATAGAAGATTTTATTTTTTGTCACAAGTTAGCGGAAAATGACACTTTGTGAAAAAAAACTATTAAAATCAATTTCCGCTAACTTGTGACAAAAAAATAAAAACTTCTATGAACTCACCATACTCCTAACGGAATACCTTGGGGTGTCTTCTTTCTAAAATGGGGTCATTAGTGGGGTTCCTATACTGCCCTGGCATTTTAGGGGCCCTAAACCGTGAGGAGTAGTCTTGAAACAAAAATGACCTGTGAAATCCTAAAGGTACTCATTGGACTTTGGGCCCCTTAGTGCAGTTAGGGTGCAAAAAAGTGCCACACATGTGGTATCGCCGTACTCGGGAGAAGTAGTACAATGTGTTTTGGGGTGTATTTTTACACATACCCATGCTGGGTGGGAGAAATACCTCTGTAAATGACAATCTTTTGATTTTTTTTACACACAATTGTCCATTTACAGAGGTATTTCTCCCACCCAGCATGGGTATGTGTAAAAATACACCCCAAAACACATTGTACTACTTCTCCCGAGTATGGCGATACCACATGTGTGGCACTTTTTTGCACCCTAACTGCGCTAAAGGGCCCAAAGTCCAATGAGTACCTTTAGGATTTCACAGGTCATTTTGCGACATTTGGTTTCAAGACTACTCCTCACGGTTTAGGGCCCCTAAAATGCCAGGGCAGTATAGGAACCCCACAAATGACCCCATTTTAGAAAGAAGACACCCCAAGGTATTCCGTTAGGAGTATGGTGAGTTCATAGAAGATTTTATTTTTTGTCAAAAGTTAGCGGAAATTGATTTTAATTGTGTTTTTTCACAAAGTGTCATTTTCCGCTAACTTGTGACAAAAAATAAAATCTTCTATGAACTCTCCATACTACTAACGGAATACCTTGGGGTGTCTTCTTTCTAAAATGGGGTCATTTGTGGGGTTCCTATACTGCCCTGGCATTTTAGGGGCCCTAAACCGTGAGGAGTAGTCTTGAAACGAAATTTCTCAAAATGACCTGTGAAATCCTAAAGGTACTCATTGGACTTTGGGCCCTTTAGCGCAGTTAGGGTGCAAAAAAGTGCCACACATGTGGTATCGCCGTACTCAGGAGAAGTAGTATAATGTGTTTTGTGGTGTATTTTTACACATACCCATGCTGAGTGGGAGAAATATCTCTGTAAATGGACAATTGTGTGTAAAAAAAATTAACAAATTGTCATTTACAGAGATATTTCTCCCACCCAGCATGGGTATGTGTAAAAATACACCCCAAAACACATTATACTACTTCTCCTGAGTACGGCAATACCACATGTGTGGCACTTTTTTGCAGCCTAACTGCGCTAAGGGGTCCAAAGTCCAATGAGCACCTTTAGGCTTTACAGGGGTGCTTACAATTTAGCACCCCCCAAAATGTCAGGACAGTAAACACACCCCACAAATGATCCCATTTTGGAAAGTAGACCCTTCAAGGTATTCAGAGAGGGGCATGGTGAGTCCGTGGCAGATTTCATTTTTTTTTGTCGCAAGTTAGAAGAAATGGAAACTTTTTTTTTTTTTTTTCCCTCACAAAGTGTCATTTTCCGCTTACTTGTGACAAAAAATAATATCTTCTATGAACTCACTATGCCTCTCAGTGAATACTTTGGGATGTCTTCTTTCCAAAATGGGGTCATTTGGGGGGTATTTATACTATCCTGGAATTCTAGCCCCTCATGAAACATGACAGGGGGTCAGAAAAGTCAGAGATGCTTGAAAATGGGAAAATTCACTTTTGGCACCATAGTTTGTAAACGCTATAACTTTTACCCAAACCAATAAATATACACTGAATGGTTTTTTTTTTATCAAAAACATGTTTGTCCACATTTTTCGCGCTGCATGTATACAGAAATTTTACTTTATTTGAAAACTGTCAGCACAGAAAGTTAAAAAAATCATTTTTTGGCCAAAATTCATGTCTTTTTTGATGAATATAATAAAAAGTAAAAATCGCAGGAGCAATCAAATAGCATCAAAAGAAAGCTTTATTAGTGACAAGAAAAGGAGCCAAAATTCATTTAGGTGGTAGGTTGTATGAGCGAGCAATAAACCGTGAAAGCTGCAGTGGTCTGAATGGAAAAAAAGTGGCCGGTCCTTAAGGGGGGTAAAGCCCTAGGTCCTCAAGTGGTTAAAAGGTACAACAAAAGTTTGCTTTCTTAAAACAAAGAATTTGCGATATTTCAGGTTGGAGTGAGCTCTTACACACTCCCATGAGTACTGGATCACCATGAGCTTGCTGGTTAGTCTGTACCTCTGGGTGTTTCAAGCCCTACTTCATAGAGCCAAACTAATCCATGCCATGCACTGATGAGGATCAATCAATCTGAAACAGTCTGTATGCATGTTGGATTATTATGGCTCTGTACAAATGAACAAGGTGACACATCATTGCATTCCAGCCAATCTGGAGGTGTGTTTAGCTTCTAAGGACAACAATGGTTAATTTGCATATATTCAGCAGTGATGCACTGGGAGACATCTCGGACCTCACTTCAACGTGAAATATCGCAAATTCTTTCTGTTTTAAGAAAGCAAACTTTTGTTTTCCATAGCATTTTAGTAAGGGGGCTTTTAGGACCATTGTAGCCCCTCACACACTCCAATGAGTTCTGGGTCACCATGAACTTGCTGGTTAGTCTGTACCATTAAAAGGTACAAAGGATATGCCTATTAAATCCAGTGATATGAGTTCTCATTTAAAGAACCAGACATGACCAAATGAATGAGATGCCCCAAGATTTTAGGTTGTCACTGCAGTCCATCCTGATTATTCCAGTATGAAATTGTCAGGTTCAGGTCTCAACATGCACTGCATAGAACCAGTGCCCTTGTTCCAACAAACTAACATACATTGTGAAAATAGCATACAGGCTATGTTAATTTACATGCTGCATGACTTTGCACATTTTCAGTAGCATTTGTATGTGATTTTGATGGGAATGCTGAAATGTTGGAACATCTTTCCAATGGTCCCACAGCCAGATAATTTAGCTCACTGTCACTATCAGGCTGTGCAGCACTTGCAAGTGCACGAGACATGCATAATGTGTAACTGGGAAGCTTTAATCCAGCCATTTTAAAAATGGAATCCTCGGAGAACCTGCAGTTGGGGTGGGTTTTAGTTACCCTCAATCACCACCAGCCATAAATATAGCACTGGGTAGAGTCTGTGCTCACTGGGCTAATGAGGAGTTTCATTTTTATTTTCTGCACTTAAATGAGTATTTAAAATAAACACAGGTCAGAATTAAAGTTATTTTTAAATACAATTCACAAAACTACAGCAGGGAGGCGATACTTAATGAGTAATCAATTTTCCCTTGATTAGTATCCTCTGCAATATAAACATGATCTACACTTATTTTATGTCATCCAGTAACATTTAGCAAGCGAGGCATTTCGCGCACACGCTATTTGTCTGTGAATTATGTCAGCCTGTAAATAAGTCTCCATGCTTCATGAAACAATTTATAGTTGATAAAAATGATAGAAGGTACCTGTCAATTTGAGCTCCGATGGCTTGTCCCTTGGTTGCTGGCTGAGGAAAAATAGAGCAGAAAATGTACTTCACATTCCAATAAGAAGCTGCAAGATCATCTGACTTCTTATTCAAACACTAAAAAAACAACATTCCAAGATGAATAGCACAGAAGCTGCAGGATGCTTCCCATTTAACACTTGCACTAGGCATGTACAGTATGGCAAGGGGAAAGTAACACTATGATATGATCTGCAACATGCTTGAAATACTTTCAGCAAGTCTTCATGGGTATTTGCTAATATTTATATTTTACTGATACGACTAGATTGCAGCTCTTTAACTAGTTCAGTACTACAGAAAAATCAGATAATAAACATGATGGCTATTTGATGGTTATTATTTTAATAATTGTACATATCAAGGGGCACACACAAATTATGACTTAAAATAATATCTTATTCTTACACAAAAGATAAGAAGATTTTGTTGCTCTAATTTGAGAAAATCATACTGTAACCAAGGACACCTACAGAAAATGTTTGGATGATGGAGGAGGGGTCGCATGGCATGATCTTCAGTTATAAGTAAAAGAAAATTCCTTGTCTTTCAATTCTAATATTTTATGTATCAGGACATAATACAAAATCACTTGGTTCTTAGGAGGACTGCAACTGGTTTGGCACTGGTGAGGACGTTTTGGGCCATATCCTATTCAAGGTGATAAGTAGCTTGCAGATGCGAGCTACTTATCACCTTGCCATCGCAGGAGGATTACCGGCAAATCCTATTGCCCATATTCTTCGCGCGATGGCTGATCGTTAGGGAGCATTACTCAGGCGAAAGCCTGAGCGATGCTCCCTTTTACCGAGCGATGGGGAGTGAGGTTTACGCTGTGGTGCTGTCCATCAGCACCACGGCCTCACTCCCCACACATGCGCACTCGCCCGCTGAACATCGCTGCCATCTTCCGCCGCAGCATCTGGGGGTCTCCTTTAATAAGGAGACCCCCAGAGATCCCCGTCGGGTCGCCGCACACTTTAGAAGCCCCCGCGCAGCTCTGCAAAGGCTCCCTTGTCATTATACGTACCGCTGCCGATCACCCGACGCCTCTTGCCGCAAAATCCGTCACGTAATTACAGTGTTTCTAACACTGTAATTACTGTCCGCATAGTAGGAGCCCGGGCTAAGCATCTTTGAATCTACAGCCAGGCTCCCCATTGGTCCGCTGTCTGAGCCATTTTAGAAGCAGGGGCTTCTAAAGTGTGCGGCGACCCGACGGGGAGCTCTGGGGGTCTCCTTATTATAGGAGACCTCCAGATGCTGCGGCGACGACGTGCGTTAGCTGGTTTAGACCTGCTTTTTGCAGGTCTAAGCTAACGCTCATGTCTGCGGAGGCATGAACAGGGTAATTGGATACCGTGTTAAGAGCTTGCTGGGCGATTATATCGCCCAAGCGAGTTCTTTTCCGCCTGGGGGGTCTAAAGTTTAGAAAGATTAGGCGATGCCCCCATCGCCTAAGTTAAGAACTCGCCAGTGTTTAGCGCTGACGAGTTAAGCAATAGAATATGGCCCTTTGTCTGCAACTGATACAATCTTGTTGGCTACAAAGTTTCTGCCCACTTGAACTGGCTTGTTGTTGACTGATTTTCCTACTAGAATGGACACTGGATGAGATTACAGGTATTGGCTTGCTGACACACACACACACACACACACACACACGTGACCCACGCATGTGCACCTAGGCTGCGCATGCCCATCCACAACCGCCGCCCTTGGGCCATGCGTATATATATATATATATATATATATATATATAGATAGATAGATAGATAGATAGATAGATAGATAGAGATATATATAGATAGATAGAGATATATATAGATAGATATATATATATATAGATAGATAGATAGATAGATAGATAGATAGAGATATATATATACGGTATATATATATATATATATATATAATTGGATATGGGTATGTGTGTGTGTATGTATGTATGTATGTATATATGTATGTGCCGCGATCACTCGAAAACGGCTTGACCGATTTGAAACGAAACTTGGTACACAGATCCCTTACTACCTGGGATGATAGGTTCTGGGGGTCTCGTGTCCCCCCTGCACACGTGGGCGGAGCTACAAACAGCAAATCAGATTTCACCCATTCAAGTCAATAGAAAAAATGTAAAAGGCTGCCATTCTCACAGTAATCAAGCCACAGTCCCCACACTTGGCACAGGTGGTCACTTGGTGACCGAGGTTACAAATCCAGGAAAAGTGGGCGGAGCATAAAACAGCCAATCAAATTTCAGCCATTCATTGTTAATGGGAAAATGTAAACTGCAGCCATTCTTACACTGTTAATCGCAGGGTTCTCAAACTTGACACAGTTGGTCACTGGGTGAATGCGATTAAGATTCAAGAAAGTAGGTGGAGCCTACAACAGCCAATCAAAATTCACCTATTGATTTTCAAGGGGAATATTTAAACTGCTGCCATTCTTACACTGTTAATGGCAGAGGCTTCAAACTTGCTACAGTCGTCATTGGGTGACTGGGGTCCAAATTCACTAAAGGGGCAGGGCCACATACAGCCAATCATATTTCCTTGGTGGATAAACTTCCATTCGCGCATTTTTGATGCCAGGAACCTGAAAGCTCACAAACGTGGTCATTGAGTGACTGTGTGTCAAGGTCACAAAAAGTGGGCGGAGCCAAAAACACTTTTACTGGGAAAATATAAACTGCAGCCATTCTTACATCGTTAATGGCAGGGTTCTCAAACTTTGCACAGTTGGTCACTGGGTAACGGAGATTAAGATTTTGTAAGGTGGGTGGAGCCTACAACAGCCAATAAAAATTCACCTTTTGATTTTCAAAGGGAATGTTTAAGCTGCTACCATTCTCTTATACTGTTAAAAGCAGATGCCTCAAACCTGGTGCAGTTGGTCACTGGGTGACTAGGGCCCAAACTCAGAAAGGGGGCGGAGCCACAAACAGCCAATACGATTTGTTTATTTTTAAATGGGAATATACAAAGTATTGATACCAAGGACCCCAAAGCTGATAAACTTGATAATTGAGTGACTGTATGTCAAGGTTAGAAAAAGTGGGCGGTGCCAACAACTAAATTTTTAACATGGCAGGGTTCCCCAACTTTACACAAATGGCCACTGGGTGACTGGGATGAATATTCAGAAATGTGGGTGGAGCCTACAACAGCCAATCAAAATTTACCTATTGATTTTCAAGGGGAATATTCACATTGCTACCATTCTTACACTGTTAATGGCAGAGGCCTCAAACCTGATACAGTCAGTCATTGGGTGACTGGGGTCCAAAATCACTAAAGGGGTGGAGCCACAAACAGCCAATCAGATTTGTTAGATTGATTTCAGCCATTCCTTTATTGGCAGGGTTCTCAAACGTGACACAGTTGGCCACTGGGTGACCGGGACTAATATTCAGGAAAGTGGGTGGAGCCTACAGCAGCCAATCAAAATTCACCTTTTGATTTTCAAGGGGAATATTGCAACTGCAGCCATTCTTACACTGTTAATGGCAGAGGCCTCAAACTTGCTACAGTCGGTCGTTAAAGAAAACCTGAACTGAAAATTAAAAGTCAAAATAAGCATACACAAGTCATACTTACCTTCCATGTAGTCTACTCCTCGGTGTCTTTCTCCTCTCCCGCATCCTGTTTGTTCACTGTTATCAAGGGAATTTTCCGTCCTCCATTTTGAAAATGTCCATTACCCATAACAGCTTTCTGGTCAGCACACAGTTAAACTGTAACATCGCCCACTTGAGCCATAGGGAAACATGGACATTACCTGGTACATCAGTTTTGCTCTCAGCTATAACTGACAGCAACTGATATTTCATTGACAGCAACTGATATTTTATTGACAGCAACTGATATATTTGAGATCTGACAAAATATTGTCAGAACTGGAAGCGATTATTGTCAGAAGAAAATGGTGAGCTTCTGAAAGGAACTGATGGCAAGGTAACTATGTAATGTTCATTTGAAGTTACCTCGTGTGTTTATTTTAAATATTTTTATTTTTGTCTGGGGTTCAAATTCAGTAAAGGGGCGGAGCCAAAAACAGCCAGATTTCTTTGCTGGATAAACTGATTCCATTACCATAATTTTGATGCCAGGAACCCAAAGGCTCACAAACTTGGTCATTGTGTAGTGACTGTGTGTCCAGGTTACAAAAAGTGGGTGGAGTTAAAACTGATTTTTCTGGGAAATTGTAAACTGCAGCCCTTCTTAACTGTTAATGGCAGGATTCTCAAACTTAGCATAGCTGGTTACTGGGTGACTGTGATTAATGTTCAGAAAAGTGGGTGAAACCTAAAAATGCCAATCAAAAATCACATGTCGCTTTTCAAGGAGAATATTACAATTGCTGCCATTCTTGCACTGTTAATGGCACAAGCCTCACACCTGGTACAGTTGGTCATTGGGTCACTGGGGATCAAGTTCAGAAAAGGGGACAGAGCCACAAAAAAGATTTGTTTAATTTCATGGGAAAATACAAATTATTGATGCCAAGGACCCCAAAGTTCACAAACTTGGTCATGGAGTGACTGTGTGTCCAGGTTACAAAAAGAGGGCGGAGCCAAAAACAAATTTCTCTGGGAAAGTGTAAACTGCTGCCATTCTTACACTGTTAATGGCAGAGGCTTCAAACTTGCTACAGTCGTCATTGGGTGACTGGGGTCCAAATTCACTAAAGGGGCAGGGCCACATACAGCCAATCATATTTCCTTGGTGGATAAACTTCCATTCGCGCATTTTTGATGCCAGGAACCTGAAAGCTCACAAACGTGGTCATTGAGTGACTGTGTGTCAAGGTCACAAAAAGTGGGCGGAGCCAAAAACACTTTTACTGGAAAAATATAAACTGCAGCCATTCTTACATCGTTAATGGCAGGGTTCTCAAACTTTGCACAGTTGGTCACTGGGTAACGGAGATTAAGATTTTGGAAGGTGGGTGGAGCCTACAACAGCCAATAAAAATTCACCTTTTGATTTTCAAAGGGAATGTTTAAGCTGCTACCATTCTCTTATACTGTTAAAAGCAGATGCCTCAAACCTGGTGCAGTTGGTCACTGGGTGACTAGGGCCCAAACTCAGAAAGGGGGCGGAGCCACAAACAGCCAATACGATTTGTTTATTTTTAAATGGGAATATACAAAGTATTGATACCAAGAACCCCAAAGCTGATAAACTTGATAATTGAGTGACTGTATGTCAAGGTTAGAAAAAGTGGGCGGTGCCAACAACTAAATTTTTAACATGGCAGGGTTCGCCAACTTTACACAAATGGCCACTGGGTGACTGGGATGAATATTCAGAAATGTGGGTGGAGCCTACAACAGCCAATCAAAATTTACCTATTGATTTTCAAGGGGAATATTCACATTGCTACCATTCTTACACTGTTAATGGCAGAGGCCTCAAACCTGATACAGTCAGTCATTGGGTGACTGGGGTCCAAATTCACTAAAGGGGTGGAGCCACAAACAGCCAATCAGATTTGTTAGATTGATTTCAGCCATTCCTTTATTGGCAGGGTTCTCAAACGTGACACAGTTGGCCACTGGGTGACCGGGACTAATATTCAGGAAAGTGGGTGGAGCCTACAGCAGCCAATCAAAATTCACCTTTTGATTTTCAAGGGGAATATTGCAACTGCAGCCATTCTTACACTGTTAATGGCAGAGGCCTCAAACTTGCTACAGTCGGTCGTTAAAGAAAACCTGAACTGAAAATTAAAAGTCAAAATAAGCATACACAAGTCATACTTACCTTCCATGTAGTCTACTCCTCGGTGTCTTTCTCCTCTCCCGCATCCTGTTTGTTCACTGTTATCAAGGGAATTTTCCGTCCTCCATTTTGAAAATGTCCATTACCCATAACAGCTTTCTGGTCAGCACACAGTTAAACTGTAACATCGCCCACTTGAGCCATAGGGAAACATGGACATTACCTGGTACATCAGTTTTGCTCTCAGCTATAACTGACAGCAACTGATATTTCATTGACAGCAACTGATATTTTATTGACAGCAACTGATATATTTGAGATCTGACAAAATATTGTCAGAACTGGAAGCGATTATTGTCAGAAGAAAATGGTGAGCTTCTGAAAGGAACTGATGGCAAGGTAACTATGTAATGTTCATTTGAAGTTACCTCGTGTGTTTATTTTAAATATTTTTATTTTTGTCTGGGGTTCAAATTCAGTAAAGGGGCGGAGCCAAAAACAGCCAGATTTCTTTGCTGGATAAACTGATTCCATTACCATAATTTTGATGCCAGGAACCCAAAGGCTCACAAACTTGGTCATTGTGTAGTGACTGTGTGTCCAGGTTACAAAAAGTGGGTGGAGTTAAAACTGATTTTTCTGGGAAATTGTAAACTGCAGCCCTTCTTAACTGTTAATGGCAGGATTCTCAAACTTAGCATAGCTGGTTACTGGGTGACTGTGATTAATGTTCAGAAAAGTGGGTGGAACCTAAAAATGCCAATCAAAAATCACATGTTGCTTTTCAAGGAGAATATTACAATTGCTGCCATTCTTGCACTGTTAATGGCACAAGCCTCACACCTGGTACAGTTGGTCATTGGGTCACTGGGGATCAAATTCAGAAAAGGGGACAGAGCCACAAAAAAGATTTGTTTAATTTCATGGGAAAATACAAATTATTGATGCCAAGGACCCCAAAGTTCACAAACTTGGTCATGGAGTGACTGTGTGTCCAGGTTACAAAAAGAGGGCGGAGCCAAAAACAAATTTCTCTGGGAAAGTGTAAACTGCAGCCCTTCTTACACTGTTTATGGCAGGGTTCCCAAACTTTGCCCAGATGGTCACTGAGTGACTGAGATTAATATTCAGGGAAGTGGGTGGAGCCCAGGGCCGGGCCGAGGCATAGGCTGGAGAGGCTCCAGCCTCAGGGCGCAGTGTAGGAGGGGGCGCACAATTCATTTAGCTGTCATTCCTAATTGTGTATGAAGCAGAAAGAAATAAGAAAAGGGGATACATAGCAGTGACTGCAAGCCAGATAACTAGATATTAAGGTGTTGGGGAGGTTGTGGGCCCTGTGGCCCTCTTAGTCTAATAGCAATCCGTGTGTGACAGCTGAGATGGGAGGGATGGAGGGGCGCACTTTGTTGTCTCAGCCTTGGGTGCTGGAGGACCTTGTCCCTGCTCTGGTGGAGCCTATAATAGCCAATCAAAATTCACCTGTTGATTTTCAAGTGGAATATTTAAATTGCTGCCATTTTTACACTGTTAATAGCAGATGCCTCAAACCTGCTACAGTTGGCCATTGGGTGACTGGGGTTCAAATGCTGGAAAGGGGGTGAAGCCACAAACAGCCAATCTGATTTGTTTAATTTCTATGGGAATATACAAATTATTGATGCCAAGGACCCCAAAGCTCACAAACGTGGTCATTGAGTGTTTGTGCGTTAGGGTTAGAAAGTGGGCGGAGCTAACACCAGACAAATACATACACGGGCAATGCCGGGTCATCAGTGGGTGGAGACAAATACAAATTTCACTGGTAAAATGTAAACTGCAGCCATTCTTACACTGTTAATGGCAGGGTTTTTAAACTGTGCACAGTTGGTCATTGGGTGACTGGGATTAATATTCAGAAAAGTGGGTGAAGCCTACAAAAGTGAATCAAACTTCACCTATTGCTTTTCAAAGGGGAATATTTAATTGCTACCATTCTTGCACTGTTAATGGCACGGGCCTCAAACCTGGTACAGTTGGTTATTGGGTGACTGGGTTTCAAATTCAGAAAAGGGAGTGGAGCCACAAACAGCCAATCAGATTTTTTCATTTCAATGCAAATTATTGATACCAAAGACCACAAAGCTCACAAACTTGGTCAGTGAGTAATTGTGTGTTAGGGTTAGAAAAAGTATGCAGAGCCAACACCAGCCAAATACATACCCGGGCAACGCCGGGCAATCAGCTAGTTTATGATAAATTACTGGTAGATGTTTTGTCTAATAGAATGTCTAATTAAGCAAGACAAATTGTCCAGCTACCTTTAGCCCAGCATGTGTCTCTGTTCCTGCACAGTGACTGCCCTGATCACAGTGATTAAATGACTTGTATAGTGCTGATTGGCTGCTCTTCTAAGCATTACGCAATGCACGTACAGTGTAGCAGCTGATTCAGCAAGCACTAATGCAGCAAGCACCAATAACTGTGTGCCATTTTACTTTGGTGCTGTGGAATATGTACTGAGACACCACATGGTAGCAAATTGGCTAACAGTCCACATTGTTCAAAAATTAGGAGAACAGTGTACATATATATATAAGAAAGGATTTATAGGTATAGACATACATCCACAATAAAAGGATGCAAATTGATTGTGAACAAATGGGAGAAAAACAGAATTACCGGTATATCATCGAATATAAGTCAACCTTGTATATAAGTCGACTCCAATATTTGGCCCCCTGAAAGGAATCGTCAGACAAAAAAAAAAATTAGTTTCACTTAACTGGGGCTTCTACCAGCCCCATGCAGCCATCCTGTGCCCTCGTAGTCACTCATTGCTGCTCAAGGCCGGATTAAAGTGATCCTTAAGTCTAGGGAAAAAAATGAGATTTACTCACCTGGGGCTTCCCTCAGCCCCCTGCAGCCGATCGGTGCCCTCGCAGCCCCGCTCCGATGCTCCAGGACACGCTGGCGAACACTTCCGGGTTCGCCGTCACCGGCCGACAGGCATGGGAACGCGAGTGATTCTTCGCGTTCCCAGCCGTAATAGCGCCCCCTATACTGCTATTGCGGCCAGGAGGTCGCAATAGCAACATAGGGGGAGATATTATGGCTGGGAACGCGAAGAATCACTCGCGTTCCCATGCCTGTCGGCCGGTGACTGCCAAACCAGAAGTGTTCGCCGGCGTGTCCTGGAGCATCGGAGCGGGGCTGCGAGGGCACTGATCGGCTGCAGGGGGCTGAGGGAAGCCCCAGGTGAGTAAATCTCATTTTTTTCCCTAGACTTAAGGATCACTTTAAGGACAAATGGGGCCCTAAGCAAAGCAGCAGATTTGCCACCACCCTGTGTGTCCCCAATCAACAAATGCAGCCACCGTGTGCCCCCCAATTGGCAAATACAGCCACTATGTGTGCGCCAATCGACAAATGCAGCCATAATATGCCTTCAATAGATAAATGCAGCCATCATATGCCTTCAATAGATAAATGCAGCCAACATTTGTCCCCAGTAAAAAAATGCAGGCACCGCTTGCCCCCAATAGATGGACGCAGGCCCCATGTGCCCCACGAGACAAATACAGGCAATTAAAAAAAAATTGCACTACCTATTTCCACAAGGCGTGAGACAAACCAATTCACAATCCCAGCACAGCCCATTACCCAGTGCTCTATATATATAAGTCAATCATGCACTGATACATAAGGCAAGTGGTATACAAACATTTATACTCACCTGGGGCTTCCTCCAGCCCCCTGTAGACCATGGGCTCCCTCGATGTGTGTCCAGTCCCATCCATTCACCTGTTTTTCACCCCAGTAGTTGGGGGCTACTGCGCATGTACAGCCCAAGCCTTGCATGTGCTTGGTCACCTTCCTGTGACCAGGAGTGTGGAATCGGATGCAAATTGGTGTCGCCACAAGCATGCCAGATTTGACCAATTTCAGCTCGAAATTGGTAAAATATATCAGATGGAAATGCTGCAAGACGTTGGGATGACGTGGTCGACGGGGTGCGTGGCAGTAACAACGTGCAATATTTTGACGAGTGGCAAACACGACAGAACCACCAGCTATGTTTGCCATAAGGTGAATGTGCCCCCCACCCATGCAATTAATACTTTACCTATCCTCTGTCTCCTGCCGTGGTCCCCATGCATCATCCGCATTGCCGCTGGCCTATGTAGATCACGTAGCACCTGTGACGTCACACATCCCACGTGCTTAAAGTCGGAAGCCCGTCCGCAATGCATAAGATGAATGGGGACCACGGCAGGTGAAAGCGGACAGGTAAAGTATTAATTGTATGGGTGCGGGGCTACAGTAGTGGGGCAGCGATGAAGGCGGCATCACAAGGCTGATTCCCAAGAGATTTTATGCTAAAATATCTCGCTTCTGAATTAGCCTGGGGTAAATGGGTAGCCAACAGATTTCTCTACGATTAGAGATCGATCTGCTCCGTCATCATTTAAGTTATGGGCACCTTTATATGGAAAATGTAATTTACAAACACAGGCTAAAGGCCCATACACACATCTGATTTTTCGGGTGTGTGTACAGACTGTCGTTCGCGTGATAAGACTGAGTTTGAGCGATCCGCCCAGTCTTATCACGCGAACGACAGTCTGTACACACGCCCGATTTGGCGGGCGAACGACGGGACGTTCAAACGACGTGTGTATGGGCCTTTAAACACAGGAAAGCTCTGTCAGGAATCACACAATGTCAGATTAGCTCCACTGATTTTTAATGTGTGTGCAGCTTATCTTCTGCATTTTATTACCTGTCTGTCTGGCTGAGCTGAGGTCCGTCCTAGGTCACAGTCACACAGCCTCTGCTGATTGGAGGGAAGGAGACCTGATGTTTCTCATCCTCACTGCCTAGGATCTCACTGCATTGCGTATCAACATGATCTCAGCAGCGTCTCCCAGCATCAGTGAGCACGCTGACTAGAGTCACATGGTGCAGGCTGGAGTGGAGAGCGTCTCGCTACCATGGTAATGCAGACGCTCAGGTTTTCAGAAACAGATTGCCGCTGCAACAGGCAGACAGGTAGAGCCACTTTGCAGCCCGATTATTACATGCTGGGGCCCCTTAGCCACAGCAGCAGCAGGCATGTTAGGATAAAAAAAAATTACAGTGACGGGCTCTTAGACCCTGTATGGGGCCCTAAGCAGACGCTTGTAGTGCCTGGTTGAAGATCCGGCTCTGCTGCTGTTCCAGTCCCCCGCCGCCAGCTAGTTTCGTTTTTGCCGACCTTATGATCGGCAGGCCGTATTGCATACATTTTTACGCATTCCCGCTGGTGCAGGAACATTAACACATACATTTTTTTGTGTTAGCCGGGCAACGCAAAATTTTTTTAGCGTTAGCGGTGCAACGCTAAAAAATGTTCGCGTTGCACCGCTAACACTAAAAAAATGTATCATGTTTGCCAGAAGAATAGTCTTGACTGAGTTTTAATTGACTGAGGGACAACACTTATTGTTATTTTTCATTTTTTTCCTTTCTTAAGATAGCTGTACTAAGATATCTTAGATCATGTCCGTCAGGTTTACTCAGAGTGGACTTGCATAGTTCAAAACCAAATGTCCATAGTGATCCAAGAGTTTAGCCTGCTGCCTCTACTTAAGTGAGGGGGACTCAGCATCTTTACTTTCTGCTGGGGTTACAACATTATTGCAATCACATGGAATCTTGATGATAAAAGATCTTTAAGTCAAACACATTTTTAGTTAGTTTGAAAGATTGCAGTGAGGAACTATATTTTATCAGGGATGGCGTTTTACTTGCAAGGGTGATGTCTCATGTTGGTGCTCGCTATTTGACACTGCTGTGCAATTTCCTCTCCAGATCTAATTTATACATTTATCCAGCAGCTCTCATCAGCACATACCAGTGCTTTGACTTTTATGAATCCCTGTGGATGTTATGTTCAGGCCATACAGATGAACAAGCTCTACAAATAACAACCAAGCACAAAGGCCTATTTATTCACACTTGGCAGACTGAATACAGATGGACTGTCCGACCTATAAATTTTCACATCATTTCAAACAAGGTAACCTAAGCCAGCAGAAGAGAAAAAATTCTCATGTCATAAAGTAGTGAAAGCCGCATGTTGGATTATGCTTTCATTTATTTGCACAGACTGTCAGTTCACTTTCTCTTATTGCACTGCTTAATACTACACAGTTATGCTATAATACAATGAGGCTTTATTATATGTTCCAGTTATTCAGTTTTACACTATTATTTGATTCCTTTCATATACATTTTTTATAATATTTAGTTCGATTTTTTAAATCTGGCTCTAGAAACATATATTATCTGGGACAGTGGTGATCTTTAATATAAAATTACCATTGGATTGCTATATTTATTTATTGTATCCCACACTTTAAATTGATATTTTGAAGACGGGGTTTAAAATGTATAAAAAGAACATAAATGGTCCAGTCACCAGGCCTAAATTTATCTAAAGCCCATCTATAAATAAAAAGCTATGTATTTCTAATTTTCGCTGTCAGTTTCCATAGGTGGTAAAGTTATTAACACTTTGCTGCAAGAAAGGCACCATTCTGAGCTGAGGGATGTGTCATATAACCTAGGCAGAGCAAGTGAAAAGTTTTGCGCTCACCTGTCCTCATTTTATTAGTCAAAGAATGACTGTCAGATCAAAAATCACAAAGTGAATCAAGAAAAAAGAACAAACATCAATACACTAAAACAAAACAGATGTTCATTTATCTTAATAATATCTTTCTGCCTGGGAGTTTTCTCACTGCCTTTTATTGTAATTAAATTATGCAAATATATGTTTGGATGTGTTAAGGTGCCCATAGACCTAAAGATTAAAGGGCAGATTCGACAAAGAGACAAATTTATCTCTAAACGAATCTGATTAGAGATAAATTAGTATTTTTGTTGATTCTGCCCATATACTACAGGCCGATTCCTGTCCGATTTCAGCATGAAATCTTCAGGGAATCGACACCGCCGCTGTCCCAATGTATAAGGGCTCTTTCACACCAAGACGTTGTGTTTTAGGGGACGTTAAGGTCGCATAACGTGCCCCTAACGCAACGCATGGTGGTGTTGAAGTTGGACGTCAGATTGAGCCGCGTTATGCGGCTCTTGGTGCACCGTTTTTGTTCTATACTGATAGAACTAAAACGGTGCATGCGTCAAAAGACTGTGGAGACCACGTGATCGGAACACTCCGCATCACGTGGTCCCGCCAGCCAATCGTCGCACAAAGCGGCCGCTCCAGGAAGTAAACACGTTACATCACCACAGTGCAGTGAATATTAATTAGCCATGGCTAGACACAATAGCGGACTCTCCCCTCCTCCTCTCCTGACATACATTACTGAGCATGTGCAAGCAGTGTAACACAGCAAAATACGAGTATAACACACAGCATGCTGCACTTTCATTAAATGTGCAGCGTTATACTGTAACGCAACGTGTGCACTGTGAACAGCACATTGATTTTTCAGTGCTGTGAGTTGGGTTGCGTTACAGACTGCTGTAATGTGGGACTTTAACGTCCTACTGTAAAAGCAGCCTAAATGTTTCCCCCAGTGTGTGCATTTATACATTACCTGTCCTGTAGCAGCCTCCACGCGGAGTCCTTGACCTCTGGGCGGCTATCCGTACACGCTACTGGCACATAGCGTCTGACGTTGGCACATAGGTGCTACTGGTGTAATAGCATGTACGGAAAGCCACCCGGAGGTTACGGACACTGCGTGGAGGCTACTACAGGACAAGTAAGGTATAAATGCACACACGAGAGGCACATTTATACATTGATGTGGCAGCAGCGGGGGTTTCGTCGTCTCGTTGTGAAATCGGCCGCCGTACCACCGCACACCTGACCAACCAACTTCGGCCCTACATTAGAGATGGCCCGAACTAGTTCGCACGAACTTCGGTGGTTCGCGTGCACTACATCATTAGGGTCAACTTTGACCCTGTACATCACAGTCAGCAGGCACATGTAGCCAATCAGGCTACACTCCCTCCTGGAGGCCCTCCCCCTTATAAAAAGCAGACAGCGTCAGGCATTTTACTCACTCGTGTGCCTGCAGTAATTAGAGAAGGGAGAGCTGCTGCAGACTCACATAGGGAAAGCTTAGTTAGGCTCTTGTAGGCTTGTTAGCTTGCTCCTTGCTGATTCTTATTGCTAAAAAAGCACCCCAAAACAGCTCTTTTGAGAGCTAATCTTGTTCTTGTGATCTATTTTGTGTGTGTGTGTGTGTGTGTGTGTGTGTGTGTGTGTGTGTGTGTGTGTGTGTGTGTGTGTGTGGCCCACTTTCATTATATACAGCCCTGTTAGTCAGTCGCAGCTGGCCTTTAGCCGCTTGGTGGTAATTCCTACTGTGCCACTGCCAGGCCCAGCACATTTAGTGACCACCTGTGTGTGTGACAGGTGCAGATTTGTAATACCCATCACTGCATATACCTACCTGTTGTTCACAGTGCACCCACCTACCCACGTGAGCACACGCAGTGTGATATTTATTACCACCATTCACTGTACCTGTTCACGGTACGTGTGTGTGACAGGTGCACATTTGTAATACCCATTACTGCATATACCTACCTGTTGTTCAGTGCATTCACCTACCTACGTGAGCGCATGCAGTGTGAAATACCACTCCGTGTATACCTGTTAACTGCACCTGTGTGACATGCCTGCATAATTTTACTGGCTGCACTGTGGCTGCAACAACAAAACAAAAGGCATGTACATGTGCCAATTCCCCTTCGTGATCGGTACCTTGCCGCGGTGAAGGGGCATGCGTATTACAATGAAGCAATGACCGCCGGCTATATGAGTCACCCAAGATAATAAGGTCGTTGCTTCATTGTGGACAGACCAAATCCGATCAGCTGGACAGTCACAGTTGTTTGATCATTGAGCTACCACAGCCCCGCGACCATATAGGCTTGAAAACCGTCAAGGCCTGCACTCTCGCCATGGTGCGCACCAGTCCAGCAAGGCCGTCACTATACAAACAGCTGTGTGCGGTGCGTTACACAGTAAGTTTGGTGTGTCAGTGTGAAGCAGTACTCTAATTACACTCCCTGATTGATGTATACACATGCAAGATGTTTTAAAGCACTTTAGGCCTCCAATTTAGCATGCAATCTGATTTCTGCCCTTAAAACGCTGCTTTGCTTCAAATATAATAATCGAATGGTCGATTAGCTGCCAAGTCGCCTGATGTATGGCCACCTTTAGACTACCAGTAGCTCTTATTAATACTAGTGATTATTATATCTTCTGATTATTTCTCCACATAATCACCTCCTTTATGCTGGGAATACACAATGAGTTTTTTTCAGCAGATTTATTAGCTGATCGTTTTTCTGATCATTTTTCCAATCCATTTCCATTCATGTCTATGAGAAAATCGATCAGAAATATAATTAAAATCAGATCGGACTTGTCGGAAATTATCTATCGAGCCATCTATCTGCCAAAAAACTCATTGGGCCATATGCAATTCACTTTTTCACCTGAGTTTTCTCCCAGGAGACAATTTTTCATTTTGGATTTAAAATACCTTTTCAGTACTTTTCAACTAAAAAAGTAGCAAAAAGTCAGTGAAATAGTACTATCAAAATTATTTTCTTGCTTGCTGGTGGCTTACAAAGCATTTTATTGACAAGTTCAAAAATATCAGCTGGGAGAAAACTCAGGAGAAAAAGTCAATTGCAAATAGAACATTGTGTATCCCCAGCATTAATGAGACTCTGTAACAAAAATGTCATCCTGTTTTCTACCATCCTACAAGTTCCTAAACCTATTCTAATGTGCTCTGGCTTACTGCAGCACTTTCTACTATCACAGTCTCTGTAATAAATCAATGTATCTTTCCCCTGTCGGACTTGTCGCCCTGTGTCTGGAAGGCTGCCAACTCTTCAGTGTTGATCTGCTATGCACGCCCCCCTCCAGTCCCCTCTATGCAGACTCCTTTGTGTGTGTGTGTGTGTGTGTGTGTGTGTTATTTACATTAGCCAGCTTTTATCTGCTCTCTTATCTTTTACAAGCTGGATAAATCCTCTGTAGTGAAAGGAGTCACATGCTGAGGAATTACAGACATGGGCAGAGCTGTCTGCAGGAAGAAACAATCAGCCTGTAACTCTTCAGTGGGTGAGAGCTGCAGGGAGAAAGAAACACACAAATGATCTCTTGAGATTCAAAAGGAAAGCTGTATACAGCCTGCTTGAGTATGGATGTATTATCTATGTGTGGACATATTGTACATCAACCTACTTCCTGTTTTGGTGGCCATTTTGTTTGTTTATAAACAAACTTTTTAAAACTGTTTTTGACTACTTTTAATGCGGCGGGGAGCGGCGAAATTGTGACAGAGGGTAATAGGAGATGTCCCCTAACGCACTGGTATGTTTACGTTTGTGCGATTTTAACAATACAGATTCTCTTTAAGTGCAGTATTTATCATGTCTTTTTAATCCCTATGTTGTAAAGGTACACGCTCTTTACCTTCGAATTGGGGGGATTGTCAAAGGGAGGATCATGCGATCCTCATCAGGATCTCCTGAACAAACATTTACTGGTGTTCTGCAGTAACATGATAAGCAGTGAGTATATATATATATATATATATATATATATATATATATATATATATATATATATATACTGTATGTTACAAATTGTTCAGCTGCACTTTGCATATACTGCCTCCATCTTGAGCTGCTTCATATAATTTAAGCAATGCTATCAATCATAATTACAATACTAAAGAGAGATACAATGAAAAATGGGCTCTACAGATCTAGCAATCTGCTTTTCATACTGCACCCATGACACAGTTCAATCACTTCTGACCTTTAGCAATGTACTAGTCTACTGCACAATTCATACACTCAGAACCTGATAACAGTAAAGTACAGAATAGAGCAGTTAAGGGGAGATCTCACAGCTAATTTTGCAGGGCTTCAGGGACTTTCTTAGAGTAGCGATGACATTGCCTTACATATAAAACTACAAAGAGAGGCTCTTCCACAGGTCATATATCTATTACCTCTATAGCTGTCTGGTTGCCCTTGTGGTTTCTCAGCTTCTCTATTGGCAATTACATACCCTGTCCTTTTTCAGTGCTGGTGAAATATTTGCTAGAAAGTAAAATTTGCAGAAAGGAACATTCAAACTGATTGATCGCTTGCCAGATAATTGAAATCTGCTGCTTGCAAAAGGTAAAAGAAAACTACAAAATGTGGCCCTTATAGTGAAATATTGTTACATGGAATGGTGAAAGTATATCAGGTCAAGATGATCTGTTTAGAGCACTTTCACACTCTTCACATTTTGGTGTGTGTTTTCAAGTATGCACTTGGCAGATTGAAGAAATTGAAATCCACTGTGCAGTTTGTACAGTGTTGCATTAAATTCACGCTTGCACACATTTTAAATGCACTTCTGCATTCATTTTCCCACCATGACACATGCATAAAATGCCACTGAATGGAGAGAAAGCATGTGCAGGGTCTGGAGCAGAAGAGGGTGTTTAGAAGAGTGACATAAGATACTGGTGTGTAATCCCAAGGGTGTACACTAAAAGTTTTTGCTCTGTGGTTACACTAAAAACTGACCTCGGCGTGTGCGGATTCCTGCATGAAAAATATGCTTCTAAAATATTCCCTCTCCCTCCCAATTTGTAAGTTGTCTCTATACATTTATTATTTTACATTATTAGCAGCACTTCAACAAACACAAAGCACAGAATAGGCAGTAGGAGAACAGAGGCGCCAGTAGAATAAAAGTGGATAAAACCTTTAAAATTTGCAAGGAGGAAGTGGTGGACTTACCTCCATAAAGCAGACACGAAAGACTGTCTGAAAAGTAGCAATCACATTTATTATATAGTACCCCAAAAGTGCAACGCGTTTTGCAGGCCGAGCCCGCTTCATCAGGCAATAAACGTGGGGACAAAACAGAATTCCAGCAATAGCAGGTGTAGCGCACTGAGGCGCTATGTGCTACCTGAGAGCTACTGTTTTGTCCCCTGTTTTATTGCCTGATGAAGCGGGCTTGGTCCTGCGAAACGCGTTGCATCTATTGGGGTACTAATAAAGTGTTTATGTCAGACAAGTAGTCTAGTCTGCTTTCGGAGGTAAGTCCACCACTGCCTCCCCAGCATATTTTAAAACTTTTAATTATTGTTTTTATTCTGCTGGCGCCTCTGTTCATCAAAGTCATTACAAGCAAAAGAAATGCAAATAAAGCCACTGAATACAGAAGTTTTACACGTTATTTCCAGTATTGTGCTGACATATTACGTATATTTTGTTACCCTTTACAGACTACACAGAACTGTTTGCACCCATCTCAGTGCCAAGATAAGCTAAGTGCTCAGCACAGTCATACAGGCACACACACTTCGTGGCTGGATAGGCTATGGGTCATCCGACAATTGGGACCTCCTCAATCATAGCAGTCAGAAGAGCTGATTACTTGTAGCACGAAAAATGGTTATTACCATGAAAATGTATAATTACAAATTATACAAAGACAGGTTTTAAAGCACTAACACTGACTGATTATTTACATTTAAGGGAATCTGAAGTGAAAATAAACTTATGATATAATGAATTGTATGTGTAGTACAGCTAAGAAATAGAACATTAGTGGCAAATATATGACTTCACTTGTTACCTATTATCTAGACCAGTGCTATTTACTGAAGCACTTATACATCAAAGAAACAGTGAGGCCCCATTCACACTTAGAAACGCAAAACGCCGGCGAATTTTTCCCAGCGTTTTGCAGGAGTGATTTTTCCCGCGATTTCCCGCGGAAAAATCACTGAACACTGCTGCGATTTTGCCACGATCGCATTTAGCGCTTCTATAGCACTGAAACGCGATTGCTGGGAAATCACCTGAAAATGGTGCAGGCGATGCTTTTGCTTTTTTGAGTTTTTGGGCGTTTTGCGGCTATTAGCGCAAATCACCCAAGCAAGAACAGGCCCACAGGGTTTCATTACACTAGCGCTTTTAAAAATCGCGGAAAAACGCTCTAGTGTGAATGAGCCCTTAAAGACAACTTCAGATAATATTTTACTGCAGGGAAGTTTAATGGGTAATTAGCTTTGCCCTGTTTCATAGTTTAAAAGGCAGAGTGTAGTTTGTAAAATGCAAATATTGGAGAATGATGCAATGTCATTTAAAAAAAAAAAAAAAAAAGCTATGTAACTGAAAATAAAAATATGAGACTCTTTTCTTTGCTACTAATGTTCTATTATCCGTACTACACATGCAATTCCTTATATCATACTTTTTTTTTCGCTTCATTGTCACTTTAAAGTACCAACACTGACTAATTATTTACATTAAGCTGATCACTTCACATGTCACTTTAAAAGCTTTGCAGTAGATTGCAGTTGGTCTCTTATTGAGATATTTGAATAATCAATATTTCTCAGAAGGCACGTGCATCATACTATTTACATTTAGAGAATGGAAATACAATTTGGAAGCATGCGGTAGTATGCAAATAAACATAAAGCGATGCTTACGTTACTTCAAATCTCATTTACATAATGAACGCTGTGAATGCAAGTGCATGACATTTTCATAGGATCTGAAACATGCAGACATTTGAAGGTTTGTAAACAAAAGGTTGTTACCTGTTGACATTCGTCCTCGTCACTGCTTAGCTTCAGGTCTTCTTCCAGCATTCTGTATGCATCAAACATAAAATAGTTGGATATAGCATATACTTAGTTCATTTAAACAATAAGTAAAAGCTAAACAAATAACAGTAATTAACAGTTACTTTACATGATGTTCCGGATTGTACCGTAAATATTATTGTGCCCCTGAGTTTCCTAATTAGTGCAGAATTACAAAGGCAAAACATGATCAGTGTTAATGTCTGACAAGTTATAATTACCTGAGAAAACAAATCTTAGCCTTAGTCTGGCATCTAAGGAAGGTTATTAATACAGATCAAACAACAAGAAGCAAAAGCAAAAATCTTTGCATATTGTTTAGTAGTCACAATTTTTTCTATGTAAAAAGCATAATTTTAACAACTTTGGCTAAACAATTAAAAATAATATTAAACAATGCACAGAAACCTGATTTAAACTTGCATGTTCTTGAGTTAGATTAGCCAGTTGTGCTTTTAACTTTACAGATATGTGATACTGACAAGCCACCAAAACATTTACAACAGTACAGCCATTTGTTTTACTTGCAGACCCAAGCCCGTTTAAAAACGGGCTCTAGGATCTGTTTCTCTAGGATCTGTTTCTCGCCGCCGCCCGCCGCATGTTACTGCGCGTGCGCGCGCACCCGCCGCACACCTGGCCGCCCACCCATCTCCCTGGCCCCGTCCCTGTCCTCCTGTCTCTGTGAGGCTGGGTCCGTGTTGCGCACATGCGCAGTAGCAAAAAGCACCGACCAATCTACACAGGGACAGCGTGACGCAGGGACACAGGGGTTTTATTATGTTTTATTTTATATTTATATTAATGTAAAGAGAGATTTTGTTTTACATACTTTTTCTGTCCAAGGATAGATTGGGCCACAATACTGGGAAACACTTGCCACCCAAGCTACTTCCTCCAAAATACTAATTAGACTACTTGTCAATGCTGGCTGCAGTAACCTTTAACACTCCCATGAACAAGCATACCAGCACTGTTTCTTCAACTGGCTTTATTCATCTTTCCATATGGCTTCTCCTGGTCTATGCCTCTCCCAACCTATACAACTCCCACCTTATCTGTATTGGCAATTGTAGCAGACCACCTCTATCACCTAGCAGTCAGAAGAGCACCCCCCACTCCCATCTCTGTCGTAGTAGTAGTCACATCATACCCATACATGAACCTTAATTACCATTGATGTGGCATTTCCCTGGGTTCAGCATGTCCCATTTTCACTGGTGACTGCCTGGATGGTTGTCCTCTATTTGTTTTTCTCATATCGGTATTGAATGACATATCCATTTGAATTTGGAAGAGTTTTCTGATTAATATAAATACTATGAACTGCCGGGTGAGCTCTTATGGGCCTGATGAAGAGTAGTTGACTTGAAACAAGCTGTCATTGTCACCTACAAATAACTGCAGCTCATCATGCTATTCATGACCTTATATTTGTATTCTTGCAAATTTTTTGGCTCCTATAGAAAGACAGAGATTGGATAAGATTGTTTCCGAATCAGTTTCTTGATTGCTATTTAAACAGATATTCTTTGGTTGTACAGATGGCAGTTGCTACTGGCCATGGGTTTTCTTGTGTTTTAAAATGTTACCTTTAAAAGGCATGTTTAAAGGATACCCAAAGTGACATGTGACATGACGAGATAGACATGTGTATGTACAGTGCCTAGCACACAAATAACTATGCTGTGTTACTTTTTTTTCTTTCTCTGCCTGAAAGAGTTAAATATCAGGTATGTAAGTGGCTGACTCAATCCTGACTCAAACAGGAAGTGACTACAGTGTGACCATCACTGATAAGAAATTCCCCTTTTTATCTCTTTCTTGCTCTCAGAAGCCATTTTCTTCTAGGAAAGTATTTTATAGTTGGAATTTCTTTTCAGAGAGGGTCACACTTTAGTCACTTCCTGTCTGAGTCAGGACTGAGTCAGCCACTTACATACCTGATATTTAACTCTTTCAGACAGAGATAGAAAAAAATGAACACAGCATAGTTATTTGTGTGCTAGGTACTGTACATACACATGTCTATTTCATCATGTCACATGTCACTTTGGGTATCCTTTTAAGTACAGATATCTTTAAAGATCAGGGGTTGGAAAGCTTTAAGGTTGTAAATTATGCACATCTCTGTGCTGGTACATGTATGATGGTGGAATACTGCTCTGTACAGGCCACTACCACTGATCTCCCCAGGGACATCTACAGAGCTGACAATTAAAGTCTGATAAATACATGGGGGGGGGGGGGGGTCATGAAAGCATGATCCAACAAATACAATCTGTCTGACCAGCAATCCTTGTACAGGATACAAGACAACCGAGCATTATTCTTATCAGGTACACCTGATGATCAGAGGTGAAAAATCCTACCAAACAGGGCACATGCCATCTGAATGAATACAGAATCTTTGCCCATAAACAATGAGATCTGGCAACTCTAAACTAATGTCTGTACTAGGTCTTATTCGGTGTCAGAGCACCACTGCAAACAGGAGTTGCACACCCAGAAATAGAAGAACCAGATCCATGATCTGGGAGCAGAGAGTGAAATGTGATTTACTGATGTGATCAGTACTTCCTAATTGTCAGAATGAAGCTTTTTCAGTTTGTTCTTTATGATCATTGTCAGACGATTTCTCTATGTAGATGCCCTAAGGTGACAAATAAGTAAAATGCAGCATCTCCCTGTACTGGTTATATTAAACAGCAGGTAATATTCCGTTGTATAAAGAGAACTGTAGACATATTAATATTACCGGATAATGGAATGCTGTTTGATTATAGGATAAGTGAGGCAGAATTTTCCATCTTCAAAGTCTGGAAAGTATCTGCACAATTGCATGTGTTTGGATTGGCTTTGTGTCAGCTTATTCATGCACCTCATTTTTCTTTGCTCTGAATGAGGCCATTTTTCTTTGAGGCAACAAAGGGACTGTACATATTGTGATACGAAAAACACGGGAAATGTTTCCTTTATTCTAATAGTGGTAGGTGCCATATGAAAATAATGACTAAAAATTATACCTAATAAAGTATGATTAGATGATGGCACTGTACATAAAATAGAGAGTGAGGATATCTTATGTTTGTGTATCTGAATTCATACTGAAGTTTGTCTCATTTTATAGAATATCTTCCCTTCATTGCCTGTCATGGAGCAGGCAGTGTTGTAGGCAGGGCCGGATTTACAGCTCAGGAGCCTGCAGGGCACGGAACTTGTGGCGCCCTAAACTCCACCCCATCACAAGCTCACTATGATGGCAGAGCTGTGCGAGCAGGTCAGGAGCCACTTTCATTGGCTCCTGACGCTGTCAGTCAATGTAAGTCAATGGGATTGGCTTACAGTGATGGCAGGGTCAGGAGCCAATGAAACTGGCTCCTGACCGACTCACACAGCTCTGCCGTCATATAGAAGTCAGGGCAAGTTATCTGCGGTGGGGAGACAGTGGCAGGAGCGGCGGAAGTGGCAGAACCGCGTGGTTAGGAGTGTTGAAATCTACGACCTGTCAGATCTACGCAGCCACATGCAGGACGTAGATTTCAAATGCATCGGTCCGGAACCGGTTAAAACAGAAAGTATTTGTGATAGTTCAGGTTGGAGTGAGCTCCGAGATGTCTCCCAGTGCATCACTGCTGAAATATGCAAATCAACCTTTGGAAGCTAAACACACCTCCAGATCCGCTGGAATGCAATGATGTGACAGCTTATTATTAGTACAGAGCCATAATAATCCAACATGCATACAGACTGTTTCGGATTGGTTGATCCTCATCAGTGCATGGCATGGATTAATGTGGCTCATATCATTATTTAATTGCCACAACTTAGATGAACTTACAAGAAACTTTACACCTGTCCTGCTTGGGTGATTTTCCCCACTAGCTCCTAACAGGTACCCAAGAGGTTAAACAGACACACAGTCTAAGGTATACAGGGGATGCCTGTTTTGTTCTGATCTCGCTCTGCTGCTGCCTGGGGTGTTGAAAAGCTTGTCCTGCTGGGGAAGGCTGCGGGTCCTATCAGATTCCATCATTCAGACTTGCAGAAGAATAAGGGCTGTTTCTATTGGCTCCCTGCTCCTGTCAGTCGCTGCTGCCTCTTTTTGTGAGTCACGTCTCCTAGCACAGACTCCACACTCTTTTCACCACTTCAAAGCAGACAGTATTATTTCCTGGCTTTACCACTTTAGGCTTTATGAATTGACATTTACTGACATGTGTTAAGGTACTTAACGCACAAGTCGGTAATTTACCTCACTGCTTGGCAATTTCAGCTTTTCATGCGGTAACAGACTTTATGAATTGAAATTTTCCTGTGCTCGGTAAAGCCAGCTGTTTTCTGCATTACCAAATGCGGTAATGCTTTATGAATTGACCCCATAGTGAGAATTCAGCCCAAAAGCAGCTGTCAAAAATGAAAAATCAGCATATGGATAAAATGTCAGTTTAGAAACATATATTGATCTTGTTTCTCCTAACTTACCTCTAAAAACAGTATGTCAACCCTGCCTCAGGGCTACAGTTCACTCCTTGCAACACTTTCTTCAAGTAATAACCCCTTTACAACCTGCCTAAAGCCACTGCAATATATACTTTCCACTGCAACAGAATATAGAGGTTGATTCATTAAAATTTGGTAAAACTGCTATGTAAGCTAGGTGAGTTGCGTAAATACCAGTAAAATTGCTATGTCATATTTACTCGCAGCAATTTTACTGGATCTTAGTGATTCAATCCCATAGAGAGTAACTGTTTAATAGCCGGCATGGCAATCAGGAAGTAGCAGCTACCCTTTCACAAATGCCACTGCCCAGTACAATGATAGTGCTCTATCTGCTTACACTGCAGGCAATGCAGGTAGGCTGCATCAGTAGGTAATGAGAGCAAGTAGAAGACCTACAGCACAATCTGTTAGAGAGCAGGCTGGGAGCACATGGATAAATGAGCTTTATAGTATACCCCCCCCCCCCCATGCAGGTAGTGTGGCCAGTGTATTCCTAAAGCCCCCCCCCCCCCTCCTTATATTACGCAGGACGCACCGTGGCCACACTACCTCTCCTATTGTATGTGGACAGTATGCAATTAAGAACACTGCAAACATTAAAATAACCTACAAACACCACTCACTATACAAGGGTTGCGGTACACATATCACAAGACATTGGCGAAGTCAAAAGCAGAGAACAAGGGTCAGCAAGGGAAAGTAAAGCAGGTCAGGAACAAGGATCAACAACAAAGTGTGTCCAGATATTTAGCAATTCAGAACCTAGGAGATGAATACTCTGGCTCTGGTCTAGAAAAGCAAGAGGCCTTAAAGTGAACCAAGCACCATTTTTATCACCCAGGGCATCTTAAAAGCACATTTAATAAGCATGCCAGCAATGTGGCTCATTAATAAAACAATTAATTTGTACCTCTTCTTTTTATAATTAAAAGTTTACCGGAGGCCTTTATTTTCCGACTTCCTGGGCAGCACGGTGGCGTAGTGGTTAGCTCTCTCGCCTTGCAGCGCTGGGTCCCTGGTTCGAATCCCAGCCAGGGCACTATCTGCAAAGAGTTTGTATGTTCTCTCCGTGTCTGCGTGGGTTTCCTCCGGGCACTCCGGTTTCCTCCCACATTCCAAAAACATACGGATAAGTTAATTGGCTCCCCCTAAAATTGGCCCTAGACTACAGTACTTACACTACATAATATAGACATATGGCAATGGTAGGGATTAGATTGTGAGCTCCTTTGAGGGACAGTTAGTGACAAGATATATATATATATATATATATATATATATATATATATATATATATATATATATATATATATATATATACACACTGTACAGCGCTGCGTAATATGTCGGCGCTATATAAATACTAAATAATAATAATAATACTTCCTAAGCCTTCCTACAGAGGCGCTAAACCCGCTCTTGGATATTTTGAGTTGCTCCCAGCTTTGTATGTTGCCTGAGGAAGCAGGCGTTAGACCCGTGAAACACGTTGCAAAAAGTGTATTTGTGGAGTAAGAATAAATTGTTTCTTTTACCTGAACAAGTGCAATTTGTCATCATTGGGGAGATAAGTCATCCACTATCCCCCATTTTATGATTTTTAATCTAAAGTGATTTTATCCTGTGGGCGCCTCTGTAACAATCTTGAATACTTCCTAAGCCTGCCTGACTGCACACATTTCAGGCTGCTAAGTACTGAATTTATTATTTTACTGCTCACATTAACACACTTGCATTATATACAGCCCTGTCAGTCAGTCGCAGCTGGCCTTTGGCCCCTTGTTGGTATAATTACTACTGTGCCAGTGCCAGGTGCACATTGTAATACCCATCACTGCATATACCTACCTGTTGTTCAAAGTGCACCCACCTACCTACGTGAGCGCACGCAGTGTCACTGTGCCTGTTCGGTACCTGTCTGTGTGTGACAGGTGCACATTGTAATACCCACCACTGCATATACCTACCTGTTGTTCACAGTGCACCCACCTACCTATGTGAGCACACGCAGTGTCACTGTGCCTGTCCGGGACCTGTCTGTGTGTGACAGGTGCACATTGTAATACCCATCACTGCATATACCTACCTGTTGTTCACAGTGCACCCACCTACCTACGTGAGTGCACGCAGTGTGATATACCACTCCGTGCATACCTGTTAACTGCACCTGTGTGACTGACTGCACATTGTGTTAGTCAAGTCAATGCACTTGATCCCCCCCAATATGGACAAAACAAAAGGCAGAGGCAGGCCACCTGGCAGGTTTGTTCGAGGTCGCACTGTCGTGGCCCTCGGCCATAGTACAGTGTTCAAAAGAAGGCACGTGCCATCAACCCCCAATATTGTCAGGACTTAGTTGACTATTTAACACAGAATACCTCATCTTTCTCAGCTTCGGCATGGACGCGTGACATATCTTCCTCCTCCTGCTCTGATTCTGGCACCCTACTTAACACTCATTCGGCCGCCGCCACCACCCCAGGGCTCAGCGGTGTGGAAATTTTTGTGTGCGTCTGCCTCAGATGAGAGCAATGCCATCTCTACTCTCTGCCATCAAAAATTGAGCCGTGGAAAGACCAAGGGACAACTACCTTACGAAGGCACATGATTACAAAGCACAAACTGCAATGGGATGACCACCTGAGGAAAAGAAGCACACAAAAGCAAAGCCACACACCGCAGTGAAAGTTACCAGGCCGTAATTTTTTCTCAAAAAAGGCGATACCTAAACTGTACCGTGATGTTGAAAGGCAAGTGGTGACATCTCTGGCACACAGCATTGGGTCAAGGGTCCATCTGACCACGGATGCCTGGTCTGCAAAGCATGGTCAGGCCTGCCCGAAGACTAAGTCAGTCCCCACACACAGCATCTCTGCCTGCACACCGTGTGACTGCCTGCCCCAAGACTAAGTCGCTCCCCACACAGCATCTCTGCCCGCAGGCCGCTTGACTGCCTTCTCCGCCACCACCAACAGGGTCCAGGACTCCAGGTGGGTTCCTGAATCTTTAAGGCCGCTGCTAGTGGCGGCCGCTATACTACTTTTTCTGGTGCGTGTACATGCCTGCCTAATTTTTCTGGCTGCACTGCAGCTGCAACAACAAAACAAAAGGCATGTACATGTGCCAATTCCCCTTTGTGATCATTACCTTGCCACGGTGAAGGGGCTTGCGTATCACAATGAAGCAATGACCGATGGCTATATGAGTCCTGGGGGGGGGGGCACACCCAAGATAATAAGGTCATTGCTTCATTTTGGACAGACCAGATTTGATCAGCTGGACAGTCACTGTTGTTCTATCATTGAGCTACCACAGCCCGGCAACCATATGAGCTTGAAAACCGCCACGGCCTGCACTCTTGCCATGGTCCAGCACGGCCGTCACTAAACAAACAGCTGTTTGCGGTGCGTTACACAGTGTGTCAGTGTGAAGCAGTACTCTAATTACACTCCCTGATTGATGTATACACATACAAGATGTTTTAAAGCACTCTAGGCATGCAATTTAGCATTCAATGTGATTTCTGCCCATAAAACGCTTCTTTGCGTCAAATCCAGATTTTTCCCCGGGAGTTTTGGCGTCTATCCCACTCATTCATGCCCCCCTCCAGGTGTTAGACCCCTTGAAACATCTTTTCCATCACTTTTGTGGCCAGCAAGTGTTTCTAATTTTCCAAGTTCGCCTACCCTTTGAAGTCTATTGTGGTTTGCGGACGTTCGCGCAAACCGAACTTTTGTGAAAGTTCGCGAACCCGGTTCGCAAACCAAAAATCGGAGGTTTGGGCCATCTCTACTCCCAAAAGATAATAAGATGATGTACAAGAAGCATTATTGTGGGAAAAACAACATTTCTCAGCTTTTAGTTACATTTAAGCAAAAAGTGTCCAGTCCAAAATTATTCATACCCTTCACAAGCTGTCCAGTCTGTGGGAAAAGTTCTAAACCATTCTAAAGTTCTAAACCATTTCCAAATAGTCCAACCTGTTCTAAAGCATCCTAATAACCTGGTTAATTGGGATCAGCTGTTTTAATCAACTCAACAGGTGAAAAACAGCAGCTCTCTGCAGTTGGTTTGTGGACAGTCATGGCTAAGACAAAGGAGCTCAGTGAGGACCTGCGGCTGCACATTGTGGCTGCTCACAAGTTAGGAAAGGGCTACAAGGCCATTTCTAAATGTTTTCAAGTTCCCGTGGCTACAGTGGCAAGTATTATTAAAAAATATGCACTGTGGAAAATCTCAGAGGACGTGGTCCGAAACCAAAAGTGACACCTGTGCTGGCCAGGAGGATAGTGAGAGAGGTGAAAAATAATCAAAGGATCACCACCAAGGCCATCCTGGTGAATCTGGGCTCTGCTGGTGGCAACGTCTCAAGGCAGATAATCCTACAGACACTGAACACTGCTGGGTTCCACAGATGCAGACCAAGGAGGATGCCACTTCTCCAGATAAGGCACACAAAAGCTCGCTTGGCCTTTGCAAATGCTCATCTGGACAAAAAAGAAGATTTCTGGTCTTCTGTGTTATGGTCAGATGAAACAAAAATTGAATTGTTTGGTCACAATGATGTTTCCTTCATTTGGCGGTGGGAACCTAATGCTTTGGGTGTGTTTTTCAGCCAATGGACCAGGGAACCTAATCACAGTAAACCACCATGAAAAAAGAGCAATACATGAGATTCTCAACGACAACATCAGGCAGTCTGCAGAGAAACCTGGCCTTGGGCACCAGTGGACATTTCAGCATGACAATGACCCAAAACACACAGCAAAAGTGCTGAAGAAATGGTTAGCAGACAACAACATTAACGTTTTAGAGGGGCCCAGCCAGAGTCCTGACTTGAATCTAGTTGACAATCTGTGGAGGGAGCTAAAGATCAGGGTGATGGCAAGAATACCCTCCAACCTGAAAGATTTGGAGCTCATTTCTAAACATGAATTGGAAAAAATACCTGTGGAGACATGTAAAAAGCTGGTCTGCAATTATAGGAAGCGTTTGATTGCTGTAATAGCCAACATAAGGCTTTTCTATTGATTATTGAGAAGGTTATGAATAATTTTGGACTGGACACGTTTTGCTCAAATGTAAATAAAAGCTGGGAATTTTTTTCTCTCACAATAATGCCTCTTGTACATCGTCTTATTATCTTTTGGGAGACACGTATGTAATTTCCCATCAAAAAATTACTTGCTGGTTCAATAAAAGTAATTTGAAGTCAAAATTTGCCAGAGGTATGAATAATTATGGGCATATATATATATATATATATAAAAAAAAAAAAAAAAAAAAAGCACAAGGAGTTGCAGCACTCAGCTCTTTATTTAGAGCAAACAAGGTTTCAATCAGCAAACAGTTTCGGTCGTCCCCGACCTTTATCAATGCCAAACAACAAGTGAATGCATAGTCATATATATACCCGCCCCACAGGATGTGACATCATGACAAACTGGGGTCCACCCCTTAGTTACATCACCAAGTGGTTGTAAACACAAAATATAAGAAGTGTCAATCATATACACTTATCTCATTTATCATAAATCAGTCCATGATCCAAATCACGTAGTAATATTCTCTCTACCAGTGTAACAGTCAGTTTCTTTATATAACCCTAAGAGAAGGAAAGATTATAAAAACAATAATTTTTTATAATCTTTCCTTCTCTTAGGGTTATATAAAGAAACTGACTGTTACACTGGTAGAGAGAATATTACTACGTGATTTGGATCATGGACTGATTTATGATAAATGAGATAAGTGTATATGATTGACACTTCTTATATTTTGTGTTTACAACCACTTGGTGATGTAACTAAGGGGTGGACCCCAGTTTGTCATGATGTCACATCCTGTGGGGCGGGTATATATATGACTATGCATTCACTTGTTGTTTGGCATTGATAAAGGTCGGGGACGACCGAAACTGTTTGCTGATTGAAACCTTGTTTGCTCTAAATAAAGAGCTGAGTGCTGCAACTCCTTGTGCTTTTTTTGTATACTTCAAGGGGGCTTGGGCATCCCCAGTTGCGAGCACCCTCAACCTCCAGCCTGTGACAGCTGCTGACCCCCCTTGGACTCTATATATATATATATATATATATATATATATATATATATATATATATATATATATATATATATATATATATATATATCTATCTTTACAAATGTGTATGTATATATATATATATATATATATATATATATATATATATATGTGTATATATATATATATATATGTGTGTATATATATATATATATATATATATATATATGTATATATATATATATATATATATATATATATATATATATATAAAACTTTACAAATAGATAGTTCTACTAGCAACAGCTTACATCACATATAACTTTCACTGTTGTCTAGCCTGTGATGACAGCTTGCAGGAAGGAAAAACTGTGGAGGACACTGTGTGTGTTTATTTAGGTTATTTTAGAAATCTCTCTGGCTTCCAGAGATTGAATCAGTTCTTTGACTGAATTCTTCACTGATTCATGGTGTGGTTTGGTTATCCAAGACTGTGTTAAAGTAAACCAATACATGCACAAGACATTATTTGTCTGCTCTAAGCCAGATAGTGTGTGATTAAAGTGTCAGACTTCATCTCACATCATTCCTCTACCTCTGTTGCTAACTTTATTCGTAACTAAACATAATAATTCAGTGAGCCATAGCAGACAGTGAAGAGATTGAAGAGAAAGAAATGTTTTTCTACAACACACATACTGAAGATGTAGGGATTATTAAAATGACAAGAAAAAGAGTTCTCCCATTAGGTATAAAAGGATTACAATGCAGAGATCGTCTTAAGGACAACATCATTTAGCAAAATCCCAATTGTGATAGAAAAAAATGCAATCTCTTCATTTCAGCTCTATATCTAGGATATCATCATCATTTCGGCTTTTTTCTATATTTTTTATATTTTATATTTATATTATTTATATTTTATAATATTAATCTTATTTTATATTTAAATGTTATATTGTTTATATTTTTATATTTTATGTGCATATACAGAATTAGTCATTTGAAATGCTTTTCAACAGAAAATGTCAGATAAGTTTTGTGCTCTTCATACATCTGGCCTGTAGATGGCACTGTTATACCTCTTTAATGCATAAGATTATTCATACTGTTGTGGGATGTTGGCTCCTGTTTTTCTGCTGGCTAGAAACATGGAGTGAAAATACTGCTTATGCACAGAGTTTGTGAATCTTGTAAATAAACCTAGTTTCAGGTATCCTGTCTCCCTGACTACTGAACACAATAAGTGTGTCAGTCATCAAATTACTGCAGGCATACAGGAAGAGACACAATGCCTCCTGCCCCATGTAGATAATTACTTATGCAGGACGATGGGAATTACTGGGTCTGTTTGCAAAAAAGTGATATTTCAGTTTTCTGAAAACCCTAGACATTTATAGCTTCAAATGCAAAAGTACATTTTAATAACAGTTAAATACAAAACAACTTGTATATTGCTAATGTACACTATATAAATTGCAGATGAAAGTGGATTTTTTTCTTCAAATTCATTAACAAAACATAAAAGAAAGGTATAAGTGTCATTTATTGGCCGGCAACAGTATAGTACATTATGTTGTTGCCATTTCAGTAGGACACATTGCAGTACATAAGGATCATTGATCTCTCAGATTGCACAGATCACAGTCATTTTTGCTTGGAGCATCTTGAAGTAAATGCTTAATAGAGCATTGACGTAAAATAACCTGCTTTTTCTTGTCCTCAGCTACTTGTGGAATTGTCAGTTGTAAGTACCATGACGATGAATGATCCGATTTTATATTATTTTGCACTTTTGCACTGTACTAAAACAGTGATGAATACAACATGAAATGCTATAAGAGGCCAATGGCATGGCTGAACCCTGTGTGGAGATGTCATTTTTATACAACTTGTGAGTAAATGTTATTTATGTTAAGGTTACTTAAATGTCATTAAAAACAAAAGTTCTCTTTCATAAAACAGAAAGAATTTGTGATAATTCAGGTTGGAGTGAGCTTGAGATGTCTCCCAGAGCACCACTGCTGAATATATGCAAATTAACCATTGTTGTCCCTAGAAGCTAAACACACCTCCAGATTGGCTGGAATGCAATGATGTGTCAGCTAGTTAATTGTACAGAGCCATAATAATCCAACATGCATACAGACTGTTTCGGATTGATTGATCCTTATCAGTGCATGTCATGGATTAATCTGGCTCTATGGAGTATGACTTGAAACACCCAGAGGTACAGACTAACCAACAAGCTCATGGTGCACCAGAACTCATTGGAGTGTGTAAGGCTTTTCTTACATGCTCCAATGAGTTCTGGTTCACCATGAGCTTACTAATTAGTCTGTACCTTTTAAATGTTATTAAAAAGAGCAGGCACAATACTGATTCAGATCCCAGCTGCAGGTGAATCAGTCTATTTGTGATATATACTACATGTGAGTTATTTAAATTATTGTGGGCTTTGGTGGTGATGATTTTACTCGCTTACATCAACCATATTCTACTTTACTACCCGGAATAAATGTAAAAAATTAGTCTGCTAATAACAAGTGTTACTTAAAGATAATTACATTTAGTCTTATGTGACTAAAGTCCTGAGTAGAGATGCTAGCGAACAGCTCGCCAGCTAATCTCTATGGGCATTCTGGCGGTGTACTACTTCCGGGTCACAATGTGTCGGGTCACAATGTCCCTGGACGTGTCTGCACACGTCCTTAAGTACGCATGCCCTGGCCCGGGCAGGACGCGCACCGCTGGGTCAGGGCATGCGTACTAAAGGATGCCTGCAGACACGGGCAGACGTACTACTCCGGGACATTTGGACCACACACATAAGTTCAATTTTTCCCCGATTATGAGTAAAATAATTGAAAGCTCAGAAAAAATTGAAAAAATTGATTGGAAAAAATTGATTGGAACTGTACATCAAATAATTGACAATCCATCACACACCATTCAATTCTTGAAAAAGTTGGTCTGAAATTTCCAACATGTCCAATCTCCCCAAAAAACGAAAAAAAAAAACAAATGGAAATTCAATCGGATTTATCGATCGGAAACAAAAAAAAGCTCTCGATTTTTTGGGGACAACCGTTTTGAAATGATCGAATTGGTGAAAAATTGGATCTTTTAATTGCATGGTGTGTGGCCACCTTTACTGTTACTGCATGCTGCATGCAATTGCAATCACACAAACACCAATACACATACTGCTGACAACTCTCACTTTAATCGCTTTTTACCTAGGTTAAGTTAGTAGACCCCAATCACTTAAAGCATACCTAAACTGACATGTGACATGATGAGATAAACATGGGCACATTGTGTACTAGATCCTACTAATAACTTGTCTGAAGTCCAAGGTCGGATTTCTGGAAAGGCCATAACGGCCATGGCCAAGGGCGCTGAAAAAGCAGAAGGGTAGAAGAGCGGCAGGACTTGGGGAGAGATAAGCTGCATGTCAAAATAAACAATTTCTCCTGCTCAAAAGCCGCCCTGCTTCTGGAGTCAAAATTCCAGAGCAGTGTGCATTTTCCTTACTTCCTGGTGTGTGGTGAGACAGTGCTATCTCCTGAACATACAAGCTTTAGTTTAGTGCCAGGGTTGTAGAGAAACCTGGTTCACATTGTGCTTGCTGGGCAATCTGTACCTCTGGTTGTAGATAAAATTTCTGATCTGGTAAGGTAAACATTTTAACGGGATTATTATCATCTCCTCTGAGCTGAACAGTGTATAGCTGGCCAGACTCTGTTAATGACTTGAGCCATTCCTTCTCCTCTCTACCCCCCTGGACTGTAAATCTTAAACAGAAAGACATAAGATTTTTTTTTTTTTCACCCTAGAGAAATGTATGGCAGCCATTTCTAAGCAAAATCTTAACCCCTTGCTGGCTCATTTTAAAGGTAGCAGCACTGCAATAGAATATTTGTACCGTGTTAGCCAACAGTTAAAGCAGATGGTTATAGCGGGCCTTGGGCACTGGGAAGTACAAATCCGCCGTCCTCTTTTGACTTCCCATTCCTCTGCAACTGGCCTCGGAAAGTCCTCCGGTCCAGGGCCAACTGCGCATGCACGGCCCTGCAACTGGCAAGCACATGTATCGGGCATCAGGAGATCCCCACCGGTGCCAGATACTAGAGACTTTGCTATACTAAAAAAATCTAAAGGTGGTTTTCTAAATTGAACATTTTTTGACACTCTGACACTGTAACGATCGGTGTAACACAGAGAGGGTCTGATTACCGGTGATCTGCAGTATCACTGGCAATACAGATATATACCTGATTATTGATGATCTGCAGTATCACCGATAATCAGATATACAAGCTAACCTCTGGACACCTGAGTAGAGTGTTTGGTGCAAACAGTAATAATGAGAGGACTGGCCTCAGAGCAGTAAGGAGTACTGCACAATTCCTTCTGGACTCTCCCGGAGGGAGGAGTCAGGCTGAGAGAAGGAGTGACAGAACGAGAGTGACACTCTAGAGGAAGTGTCACTATCAGGACTGGGAACCGCCTCTAACAGTAAGGTCGTACAGATCAGGTCGTAACCACATGGACAGACAAAGTACAGATTCAGAAGGCAAAGGCGGAGTCTAAAGTACAAGCAGGGTTCGGCAACAGGGTATCAGAAATATCGAGGTACAAAATCAGAAGGCAGATGCAGAGTCTATGGACGAGCCGGGGTTCGGCAACAGAGTATCAGAAAGACAAAGTACAGGATCAGAGTTCAGGAGAATGGTCAGGCAGGCAGAAGGTCATAACAGATAATCACAATCAAATTAGTACTTTAAACTATCAACAGAATCTAGCTAAGTGTAGGATTACAGCTCCAGCTGGTCCCGGCACACTTTCGGATCTGACTCAGGTCTGCGTGCTCCCACATATGTGATCGCAACGCCAGACAACCAGCAACTGAACAGCCAGCAGTATATATACACAGGCATCTCTCCAGGCCCCTCCCTAATTGCTGGACCAATGAGAGTTGTAGAATTTGTCAGCTGACCAGCCTGGTCAGCTGACTCACTTCTGGCTGTTATATAAGCTCTGCCTCTGCCGTGTCACTCTGAATCTTGGTGGACTATCAGTCCCAGCCATACCAGTACTGTCTTGCAATGTATCCATTAGACCGGGCGTGGGAGCTGCCTTGTCAGGGACACTGCCATGCGGCAAGTCCGCCGCCTCCAATGCGGATTCCGCCGCTGCCAATGCGGATTCCGCCGCTCCCAATGCGGATTCCGCCACTCTGCCTATGCGGCATGCGGTGGTTTTTCCGCGTTGTGACACCATGCTGGACGCGGAAACAGCCGCCTCACCCTGAGAAGCGGTGGCTTTTCCGCGTTTCTTCACAGACACTCCTTCTGTTAATCATGTAATCTCACAATAAAATCCTTAATATTCTTTGTATTAAGAAGCAATTCAGTATCTGCCAGATCCTCAACTGTCAACAGAGCTGCTGGCGGAAGCATGGATTCCCCTCTTCACATTAAACTGATAAGACTTTTACCGGTAATTGCTTTTGTTTCTCTCCCTACTACAGCTTTTGACTTGTTGGTTACTGCTATAAAGTTATGGCTTGTTAGATGGAAGAGACCAAATGAAGAGAGGAATCCCAGTTTCTGTCAACAGCCCTGCTGACAGAAGAAGGTCCATCTAATATTGAAAAATGATGTTTTCCAGTATATTTTCACACTAAGTATATTGAGGATTTTATTTTGTATTAGTAGCAAAATGACAGACTTTTCCCTACAATTGTCCTTTTATCTGAAACTTGAATATATTACTTGTTAGCTACAGTATATAAATAACTATCTATCACAGATTTTGAAGTAAAAATGTTACAGATAATTATGGAATTTGTCATATTTATATAGAAGGGTTTCCCTCTTTTTTCAATATTTCTCCAGATGGCAATATAGTTCTTTTTAACAGTTCACATTTGGCTGTTCTAAGGAGCAATTATATGACATTTTGTAAGCGCTGTGGCAGTAAAGTACAATGTAGTAGGAAATTATCCTGCTGACTGCCTGCCACGTTTTCTGATAACTCTTTTAAAATACGCCAAGACATAATTATCTCTTTGACTAAATCATCAGAAAAGCAGGACAATCGTTACACTTACTGCTGCCACTAAGCCATTGTGCTATCACTTTATTGAAAGTATCAAAACCATTGACATTGTGTTTTGCTTGTTTTGCCTTGTTCAAAGTCTTCTCCTGGCTACATGAAAAACAGCAAACAGTTTACTGGACCAATTTACTGCAATTGGGCAAAACTCCCAAACCTAAATTTACTAAGCAAAATTGGCATTGTGGGCCCGTTCAGACTACAAAATGCGGACCGCAACGCATGCGGACCGCAACGCGTACGAACGCACGCATGTCCGCGTTCGTATGCGTTGCGTGGCTGATCCCATCACTGAAAAGTGAATGGGACAGCCGCGCGTTTTTGTAAAATCTGCGTGCAGCATGCGTTCCCGGACCGCACAGGTCCGGAACGCATGCTGTGTGAACATCAGACATTGCACTCTATGCAATGTCTGATGTCGTGCGTTTTGGCCACCTGCACGCGTTTCCAAAACGCGGCTGGAAACGCGTGCAGTGTGAACGGGCCCTGTGTGTGCCTTGGATGACACACAATAGGGAATCAGTAATTCGCTATAGGATTCCTGCTCTTTTTGGCTGCAGAGATTGGCAACTAATGGTGGCGACTTCTTCTATATGTTCCATAACAAAACTGTTAGGGTTTTAAATATCCCTTCAATCTCAATAAGTATTACAGGTTTTTAAATTGTATTTTTTAATTCTTTTTCAGTCGTTGCTAGCTGTACAATCATTGATCCACTGACCTCAGTGGTTAACATTCCAATGAAAATGTTGAAACATGCTATTGGATCAATAGCTGCACAGGTGTTCAGCAACGATAAGAGTGGATTCTAGGTCTCAAGCACTGCACATTAATGTCTAGCTCGTGGTTCAAATGCTTAAAGAAAACCTGAACTGAAAATTAAAGTCAAAATAAACATACACAAGTCATACTTACCACTCGTGTAATCTACTCCTCATTCTCTTTTTCCTTTCCCACATCCTGTTTGTCCACTGTGACCAAGGGAATTCCCCATCCTCCATTTTGAAAATGGCCATTAATCCATAAGAGCTTTCTGGTCAGCACACAGTTAAACTGTAACATTGCCCACTTGAGCCATAGGAAAACATAGACATTACTTGGCACATCAGTTGTCCTCTCAGCTATAACTGACAGCAACTGGTAAATAACTGACAGAAACTGATATATTTCAATTCTGACAAAATGTTGTCAGAACTGGAAGGGATCATTGTCAGAAGAAAATGGTGAGCTTCTGAGAGGAACTGATGGCGAGGTAACTATGTAATGTTCATTTGAAGTTACCTCATGTGTTTATTTTAAATAATTTTACTCAGTACAGGTTCTCTTTAACTGCCATAATAAACTTGCACTAAAATACAGAGAGAATGTCTATGAACAGTTACACACAGCTTCAATATTGTCAGTTGTGCTATTTTACAGTAAAGACACAAAGTGGCCTTAGCGATATGTCCATAGAATCTTAATAAATAGCCTAGAGACAGTTTTTATGGTATGAACTTGATTTGGGAGTTAACATAAGTAAAAAAAAAATTATAAGTAGGCCTCTGAACCACAGATAATGGTCAAAAGCAATGCTGGCAAAATGCCCTCCTACACTAATGGTGCATACACATAATGTACATGAACATTTATATATTTTCATACATAATGACTCCTCCCCCACTGAGTTCTCTGCTATACTGATGAGTATTTGTGGAGTTCGGGTATGTAGTGAAGCATCTAACTCTTCTATCTGCTCCCTCCTCTGTCCTATTGGGATCCTGGACAGTATCCAATCAGCAACCCCACTATGCAATGCATGCAGTAAGTGAAGACACATGTCTAGGTGACCTATGCCTAGAAACAGGCCTTGGCTCCCTTATTAAGGGGTGTTGGCTCACTTATTAAGTAGTGTCCAGAAAGCACCAAAAGTCCACCTTCATTAAATTACCCTGACCTCAATTTTGGGCACACAGAAGTAAGGATGAGGTCCTTGATCTTAAAATTAGGACAAGAATGCTTTAAAAGAGGGGTAGAATTTGGTACTCCCTAAATATTAGCCATGTGGGTTGGTATTATCAAGGATATAGTTCCAGTTTTGCAGACGCCATGTTCCTGCCCACTTGCGGCCTGCTTGGTTGATGAAATATGTGAACCCTTTTACATTTTTTCAAATGGTCATCCACATACCCCTACCTCTTCCTTTAGCATCTGCTATGCAGGGAAGGAAGGGGCAGATGTGGATGACCTCTGCAGGCTGTGCAGGGAGATGACTGGTTAATCAGGGGAGGAGGAGCCAGCACCAGTGAATGCTCTAGCTCTGGCTGCAATGCACGTGCTCCATTGTAATAATTAACACTTCGATCCACAGCGTTGATCAGAAGGGCCTGTCACCATGTCAGACAAATTTTGACAGTAGCATGGCCAGTGGCAACCCAAATGCTTCCTGCCGGATGTTGTTCAACACCAGAAGCTGGGGAGAACCCTGCACTGTTGGACCAAGCCTGACAGTGGAGAAGAAAAGGTGAATAAGGCTTGGGAAGAGGGGATCACTAGACTTCAGGACTACATATTTTCTATAATGCTATTAGCAGTCTGTACAACAAGCAGTGCAGTGCCTGAAAATAAGGGAAAAATTCACTTGTGCATTTTTCACCAATTAATTTCAACAGAGCCAAGTACAAAGCCTTGACAATCCTTATCTGTATACTATGGCCCATTGCTAACAAGCAGGATCTGATCACATGTAGACTGGCGACTGTGTGAACATACCTATGGATTTGCTAATTTACATACTTCAGCTTCATAACTCAGGCCCTTAGTGTCATAAGGCTATACCCTATGTGTAATTTATTGGAAGATTATTCAGCAATATTCCATTACTAAGGAAAGCTACTGTATTTGAGTAATTGCTGTCTATGGTCTTTTCACCTGTAAGTCATTTGCCAGAAGATAAAGCGAACTCTACAATACAAACGTCACAGTGACAATTGTGCATATGCCACTTCATATATTCTATAACATTGAGTCTATCCTCCCAGTGCTACTGAAGCAGTCTTTGTGATGCATTATAAAAAAGGTGGCACTTACGATATTTGAGCTGCACAGACAGATGGGCTTCTGACCTTCAAATCAGCACACTCTTGGAAGAGAAAAAACATACGTAAAGTTAATATTCCTTAAAGAAAACCCTTAGTCTGAAAATCAAATTGATATTTTTACTGTTGTGGTGACAATGATTACACTGTGAGCAGAAATATTACTTTTAAATATAGTTATAATAGTTGTTCTGCTAAGCTCTGTCCCTTGAATGACCTTTTTTCCTACGGCAATAATATTCAAAAGCTTCTTCTAGTAGTAAAGGACACAGGAATACCATATTACTCAGTTGTTTACTTGCCATACTTTCACATTTAAAGACCATATAAAATCAAAATAGACCAGGGTGAATTATAAAATTAAGAAGGTTGGTAAGTGAATATAAACAGATAATAGAGGCAAATTTTTGGACAGAACACTGTTTTTACCTTTGTCATTGGAGAAATGTACTAGGTAGTGCATTACAGCTAGTTTCCTATGTTGGAATGTGTATTTAACAGTCTATTATGGGTCTATCTATTAGGTAAGATGCATTACCAGTTATAACTACAGGGCATGCAGTGCTGTTTTAGTAGCAAAAGTCTACATTCTGTGCCAGTAATATGAGCTGTGAATAAAGTTGTTTCTGTTATTCTTGGTGTATATTAGCCAAGGTAGCCATTTACCATAAGGCTCGTTAATATCTGTTTCTCCTGCACTCTACATTGCTGCACACCAAAAAGTTAGTTTATAATAGCCTTCTAACATCCTGCACTCTGCAGATTCAGCTGGTAGTTTTGGTCATTCAGGAATGGCAATGTGGCTCCCAGAATAGGAAAACAATACAAATCCCTGCATTACAGTAGAAAGCATTTGAGTGAGTGTGGGGGCAAAGGGTGGTGACAGAAGCAGTTTTAAAGTGGGAGCAGCAAGTTGAGGAAAAGAGTAGTGATTGGGCAGAGTTTACAAATCTGTCCAATGGATTACATCTGAAGGTAATATTTAGCAAAAACTGCCTGTCAGTGTGATAAGTAGTTCCTGAGATACATCTTGCTGAACTAATGTTTTTTTATCCCACCTCTTTCATCCTCAAAACCTTCTTATAGCGGACCTGAACTCAGAACTCTTTTCTGCGCTAAAAGATACACACCAGCATAATAACCTTTAAACAAAAAGCATCTCTTTTGTTACAGCTGATACAAATCCTGCAATAAATCTGCAGTGTGTCTACTTCCTGCTTTCATGGAAGCAGACATATTGTTAACACCCTGTGATTACCAATTAGCTGCTCTGCCATAGCAGAGGCGATTCCTAAACTGACACAGCTGAGAGATCAAACTACAGTGGTGATTAGACACAGATGAGGGGGAATTAGACAGGCTAAACTCTCTAAATGCATACAGGGTGCATTTCTCTAGGTTTTCTTTCTGTCCTGTGCAAGAGTTCAGGTCCACTTTAATGGCTTTTCAATACTATGGTGGCGTTTTACCAGTAGGGAAACTGGGGCACAACTCACTTTACTTTTGTTTAATTATTCTTTTATTGGAATAGCTGATCATCTTGACATAGAGATTTTGCTTGCATTATCAGTGTTTTTTCCCATCATATGCTTAGTTTCTATTATCTAGGTTTATGATATGCTTTTCTTTTTTCAAGAGATAAACATACTCCATGGTAGAATACATTTTGTCCTATATACAATACAATTCCCAGCATACCACACCATTTATTCGACTAAAGACTTTTGCCTTATAATTGTTATACGTTACATTATTAACGTATAAAAGTTAGTACAGTATAAGTTTAGCTATATATTTTTAAGGGGAAAAGTTTAAACAAAGGCTCAGGGGAATTCATCAGCATTGCAATCTGAAGTTGCTTTATACACTTGGTAATTTTATATCATTTTAAATCAATATTTGATCTTTTTTATGAAACAATATGAATCAGCATGGAGTCCACATTGCATTTTAATGATCAAATACATGAAATTACTGCCCCAGCTGTAAATCCAGTTTTACAGCAGGCTGCATTCTAAATTAGTCATTATATCAACACAGCATAAGAGGCCTTTATATTTACAGCTAAATTCCAGTTTTTACGCTACACATAAACAAACTTTAAATTGGCCTTAAAAAGTGAATGTGTTATAGATAGAGCTCTTATATTTCTTTTCACTTTTTAGTATCCATGGAAAGTAAACTGCATCTTCATCCCAGGGAATAATAGCTCATTCGGTACATTCTTTATTGTTGTTTACCAAAGAAGTTTTCTACCAAAGTTACACCCGAAATGTCTTACTCTTCTCAGGATCTGTAGTATCTTATTCCTTGATTTATTAATTCTTACTTAAAAGTTTTAAAGGGAACCTAAAATGGTTCAGAGGCTTCCCCTAATCCTCCTGCAGGCCCACAGGTCCAGTGGTGGGTCCCTCAAAACCTATTTGACAAAAACTTGTTGAATGGGTTTCTTCTGGCCATACTCTCAGTCACGAATGATTGCATCTGGACTGGGCATGCTTGAGTAAGGTCTGTGCATGCCCAGTACAACAAAACAATGGTGCATGTAAGAAAATAGCAGTGTACAAGCAGTTTTGTTGGATGAGCACATCTGGACTGGGCATGTATGACACGGTTTGCACTTGTCCAATCAGGATGCACTCATCCAAGGCCAGAAGATGAAGAGGAATCCTGTGCTGGAACGGTGGGCTCTACGAGGATCTAGGAAGCCTCTGGATCATCCAGAGGCTTTAAATTACTGAGGTAAATAGGTTTGTGAACCTGCATCAAGATTGTGCACAGTGAAATAAATGAATGTACAGATATAATGGGCCTGATTTACTAATGCTTTCTTGAGAACATCTGAGAATGTAAGTTATCCGGGAAACCTGCTTTAGATTCATTAAAAATAAAGTGCTCACTTTGGGGGCATGTGATCACATCACCATTAATTCACTAATCTTACAGCAACCCGCATCTTGTTCTATTATAACCTAGGTGAGATTTGCAAACACTTGCCACCTCACAACAAACAGGTCCATGAAGTGATATTAAGAACTTGTCTACCATTAGTTTTCTTTTTGGGTGAACTGAAGGTTTTTAATTCACACTATAAGAAATATCAATATTTCTCCTGCAGGATTCTAGGACAAGTGATGTCAATTATGGCAGCTAACATCACATTATCCAATTAGGGTGTTCATGAAAAATGCTGATACAGTAAAAACAGCTTCTCTGGAGGCTCTGCATTGAGCCCTGCTCCACTGTTCAATGTATGTGATGTAACTATAATTAACTAGCTGTCATGAGGGCATGTCAGGGACAAACAGGGTCCTTAACAGTTCTTGGATCCTAAACAGAAAAGGATTATTATGAAATGGGCGCCCAGGCAAGATACTAGTCTTCGCTTCCTCCTCCAGTCTTTTTGGTAAGTTGAAGTGAAGAGTGATCAGAGAAAATGGCAGCTAGGCCCCTTGATGCCCACTAGGCCCCAGACAGTTGCCTAAGTTGCCTTGTAGATGATCCTGCTCTGGCCCTAAAACAGCCGTATTGTTTTTTATTTATATGCTCCTTAGGGCATTATATGTTAATGGTCTGGTCACATTCCCAAATTTCACCTGCAACAAGTGACTATGACATAGAGGATCAGAGAGCTGTGTCCCTAGGAAACTGTGTCGGCGTAAGAAGTAGAGATGTAGTGAACGGTTCCCAAACCGTTCGCCGGCGAACATCTCTGCATCGCTGGGTCTCCTACTACTTCCGGGTCGCTATGACCCGGAGTAGTATGCCTGCGCTGCCCGTTGGAGCGCCTTCTAGATCGCGCTCCTGTTGCCGGGCACTCTCTGCGCATGTGCGTGACGTCATGAACGACATCACGCTCATGCGCAGAGAGTGCCCAGCAACAGGAGCGCGATCTAGGACGCGCTCCGCCGGGCAGCGCAGGCGTACTACTCCGGGTCATAGCAACCCGGAAGTAGTAGGAGACCCAGAGATGTTCGCCCGGCGAACGGTTTGGGCCATCTTTAGGGAAGGTGGAAACTGCAGAAGATTTTCAACATGGAGCAGTCCCTGGTATGAGGCTAATTTTAAGCTTATCATTCAACCCAAATATCCGGGTGATCTGTATTAAGCTTAGTTAATAATTAGGGAAACAAGGGCATGTTAACTATTTAAAGAGCTCCCCACGCCAATGGGTGTGGTTGCGGCGGTAGCCCCAGGACTGTCTAACGCCAATTGCCGTCAGATCCTGGGGCCGGCTACTGCAGGATATCGCGCATCTCCTGCTTGAAGGGCAAAGCTCCGTCCTGTCTTCAGTCTCCCCCCGTCTTCAATGGGTGTGGTTGCGGCGGCAGCCCCAGGACTGTCTAACGTCAATTGCAGTCAGATCCTGGGGCCGGCTACTGCAGGAGATTGCGCGCGCATCTCCTGCTTGAGGGGCAAAGCTCCGCCCCGTCTTCAGTCTCCGAGCGGCGATTGCCGCTCGCCGACTGCCGCTTGCCGTTTTTACCTATAGTTCAGCTGATCGCAGCGCTGTACTGGGGACAGCCGTGTGACATGGCTGTCCCCCTTGGGGACAAGAGAGCGATCGGCTCTCATAGGCAGAAACCTATGACAGCCGATCACTAGGATTGGCCGGCTGGGGGGAGGGAGGGGATTATAGTAATAAAGAAAACACACACAAAAAAAGAAAAAACGTAACATAAATATTTATTTAAAAAAAATAAACACAGGGGGCGATCAGAATCCACCAACAGAGAGCTCTGTTGGTGGGGGGAAAAGGGGGGGGGGGGGCTGAATGACTCATGTGCTGTGTTGTGCGGCCCTGCAGCTTGGCCTTAAAGCTGCAGTGGCCATTTTCACATGGCCTGGTCTTTAGGGGGGTTAATCACTGTGGTCCTCAAGTGGTTAAACTAAGTTGAAGCCACATTTCATTCTTCATCGGAAAACAAAGAAATGCTCAGGCAAGTGCATGAAAGCAAATTAAGGTGGATTTGCATGTAGAACATGCATGATGCCATATTAGCCACCTAAGTGAAGCATAGACATGATTTAGAAAAAATAGGCTACAACAATGTTTTAAAGTAACTGCAGGGAAGCAAGCGGATGCCTGACTGATTAGGCTCCTCTGCAAGCAGCCATATCAAAAAGGCAGCCACTCAGGAAACAAGTTTAGCACCCCTGTGTATTCTGATATTATATACCCTGTGGGTTTGAAACAAAGTTGAGTAAAAGTGTTTTATGCAGAGCACTATAGCAAATAAAGCAGCAGAGGAAAGGCAGCAGATAAAGTACAAGGAAACTTGGTAAGTATTCCTCTATGCATATTCAATGAATGGTGCTTCTAAATTAGACAAACTATAGATTCAATTCCTAACCTGAATCCAGAAATCTAACATGGGCAGAACTTCAACAACCTTAAAAACGGTTGTGGATTTTTGTACTAGCTCTAATAAGCTGTGTGCAGCCAGGAGCATCTACATATTATCCCAAACTCCCCATCAGATTCCATTGCTTTAGATTCACTAGTGGAGCTCTATTGTAGTGGAGCCCTGTTGTAGTGGAGCTCTGTTGTAGTGGAGCTCTGTTGTAGTGAGGCATACCAAATCACTTAGATGCACATATCCACACCCACAACATCTGCTCTCTACCTGTCTGCACCATATGCTATGAAATAGCAACAAGGAAAACGATTCTTACTTGGGCTGCAAAATCCCATATTGCTGTAGTGATGATTATCCTGCAAGGAAACAAAAAAAACAAACAGACATTTTCTTATTATATGAATATATATCATTTTCTCATTTATGTACACAGTAAGCAATACTAACATTCTCTGTATGCTTAAATATTTTGTGTGCTAAGCTTATTGTTCACTCATAAAAATATGCCATGATAATAGCGGCATTTTGTATGAAAAATGTGAGACTTTACTACATACTTTTAATGCCTTAATTCTGGTTCATGTTTTATAAATTGAGTTCTCAGAGAAATGGAGTTATACAATGGTATTTGTTTAAAATGACAGTTTACTGTATTACAACACATCAGTACTGTGTACCTTAGGCCCCTGTGAAGCAAGTACAATGAATGCTTTCAAAAATAATGCCGTGAAAGGTTGGATTGACCCAAGAGACGTCCTAGAAGCTGCACAGAGAAACATGTGAAGTAAATATTTGGAGTGACCACCCTTGTCCTTAGTACACAAGCAGTTCTCTTAGGTACACTCGCATGCAGATTCTGAAGGTACTCAAGTGGAAAGAATAGAAGGGGTCTTAGTAAATAATTAGGCATGCCTCAGAGTAGAGGTAGAAGACCCTTGGGATAGCTTTCTAACAAAAGCATTCAGGCCTCACACCACAGTAGTGTTGAGATTGAATTTCACATGATCAGAATTTTGCATCAGAATTTGCAATTATGATGCAAAATCATAATGCGCAACTTTCAGTAAATTCATGCGTAACTGTTATTACAATCCATCATTTTGCAAGTAATCATCATTGACTTGTTCCTACTATTCCCTCTAATATAGGAAACAAAAGTTTGCTTTCTTAAAACAGAAAGTATTTGCAATAATTCAGGTTGGAGTGAGCTCAGAGATTTCTCCCAGTGCGTCACTGCTGAAATATGCAAATCACTCATTGTTGTCTCTGTGGGCTAAATACACCCCCAGATCCACTGGAATGCAATGATATGTCAGCTTGTTAAAAATACAGAGCCTCTAACATAGCAAATCCATTTTGAGCAAACTTTTTTTGTTTGCAATTTATGCGCAAAATCATTTACAAGTGATTTTGCATATTATGTAAAATTTACGAATAGATTACGCGAAATGAATTCAATTTCAAAATTGAAATAATGTAAAATTGTAACTGCTAAATTTTACGCAAATATATGTATGAGGGAAACGAGTACATTACAATCACCACTACAGCACAAGTAGAATTTCCTTGGAAAAGTCCTCGTAAAAATTAGGTAGGTCTCAAAGAAGAGGCAGGAAAAAATATAGACTTCAGCTGTTTGGTTTAATTATTTATTTGTATTTATTGGGGGTGGCGGTGTCAAAGGAGGAGGAGAAGTCTATGCTAGGATCTCATTAGGCTTCTTTTGCAAATCCTATCGCCCCATTTCTCTATTAACAGTTGACATAAAAACCTTAGCCAAATTGCTTGCCAATAGGCTTAGTAACGATATCATACAGCTTATACACCCTGACTAAATGGGCTTTATGCCTGGTTTTCCATGTATATTCGCAGGTCGATGGTCAATCTACAAGGATCTCCTTAGACTTGCCAGCCCATCACCAATAATTTGGTAATCACAATAACAAATTAAAAAATTATAACTAATTAAAAAATTACTTTATCTCTTTTATCTCTTTATTTCTGTATTTAATACAATAATTCTATCACTGCTGCACAGCAAGCTCTCCCAGCTACACATACCTGAATCCATCTGCAAATGGATAGCCGATTTCTTAACCGACAGAAGACAGCGTGTTAGACTTGGTAAACTCACATCAAGCTCTCTGACAGTCAGTACTGGTGCACCCCAGGGCTGTGTGCTTTCCCCACTGCTCTACTCACTTTACACCAATGACTGCATCTCCACAGATCCATCTGTTAAGGTTCTGAAGTTTGCAGACGACACAACAGTAGTTGGTCTCATACAAAACGGGGACGAGTCTGCATACAGGCATGTGGTGGGACAGCTTTCCTCCTGGTGCAGCAGCAACAACTTGGAACTAAACGCTCTAAAACTATGGAGATGATAATAGACTTTAGGAGATCTCCCCCCAAGCACCTCCCCTTAATCATAAATGGATCCACAATAACCCAGGTAGAGTCATTCAAGTTTCTTGGGTCCACGATCTCAAACGACCTAAAATGGGACAACAACACTGCCACTATTGTCAAGAAAGCGCAACCGAGGATGTACCATTTACGGCAGCTGAAAAAGATTGGCCTACCTCAAAATCTAATGGTGCAGTTCTACACTGCAATCATCGAATCCACCATAACATCATCTATGTCTGTATGGTTCGGCTCCTGCTTAGCATTAGAAAAGGGGAGGCTGCAGCGCATCATCCGATCAGCGGAAAGGATAATTGGCTGTAGCTTACCTTCCCTGCAGGATCTTTACGCTAGCAGGTGCAGAAAGAGAGCGACCAAAATTGCCTTTGACCCCTCTCACCCAGCTCACTCCATCTTCCAGCGCATGCCTTCAGAAGTAAGATTCCGGTCAATCGCTACCAAAACCTCCAGACACAGGAACAGCTTTTTTCCTCAAGCGGTAGCCATACTTAATGCTGAACCACGCTAGAGCTGCTAGGACTTGAAAGTAATCTGCACAGAACTGAAAATGAACAATTCTCACATTGCTTACTGCAACTATACTTGCATAATGTCCTTGACTTGTAATATACACACTGTCTGTCCTTTTATTGTTTTTGTTTGTGTTTGTTAAGCAACTGCCAAGACAAATTCCTTGTAGGTGCAAACTTACTTGGCGAAAATAAATTGATTCTGATTCTTTATTTATTTATTTATGTTTGGGGTCTGAAGCGATGCTCTGATGCAGCCTTACTGAAGAGGACATACATACTTTTTAAGACAATTTTTGCAACATTTGCACTCCGCACATTCATTTTCAATAATATCACAACAACAAAGAGGGACATCAGCCAATGAAAGTCGTCAGACATTCTAATATGTCCTATCTCTAATCACACACACTACTTACTACATGGAGGGAGTACATTTGTAAGGGAAGTGCTTATTGAAACTTGTAGAAACAGGAGCTACTGATTCTAGATTGTATTAAATATTGTATTTGTATTGATATTAACCAATGTCTATAGTCCCACCTTACCTAAGCACCATTTATTGTAGCTTCATATATAGCAATATTTAAACAGTCAAGTACCTGTGTCATTCCTGAAAGGCATCAATAAATTCAATTGCTGTCTGCTAAAAGACTTAATGATGGATTTTATAGTTCAAAATTAGAAAAATGCTTTTGGCATTTACTATCTCATTTAAACTATATATGAATGTGCCATAATTCAGGAAGCTCTCCTTCATGCAAAGATCAGATTTTAAATCACCAAGAGGGCAGCGAGGCAGAAGCTCTCAGTACATGTATTAATCTGCACTATAAAATTCAGCAGGAAATCAGCACTAAAATATTACTCCATTCATAAAAGCAGCAGGGAATAATACTAGATTATGTTATATGTTTTTTCATGTTCCATTAAAACCGTAAAACCCTCTGTTGAAGGAGTTTATTGTACAAAGAATAGAGGAATCATTAGCTCCCATATAAACCCAGTTGGTATTGCAATGAACTCCCTCTGCATAAGCCTGGGTACATTGCGCACAAACTAATTGGTATACAGTATATCATTTGGGTGCACAAAAGGGTAGTGGTAGGTGCCTGTGTTGCAGAAACTAGTTTCTACAATGCACTGAAGTTTGGGATGCCGTTATTAGCGAGGGTCAGGTACCAACATTAGGAGAGATAATGTTAGGAGAGAGGGTAAGGAGAGCTTTATGTTAGGAATACACTATGTGCTTTTTCCGCTATATTCTCCGCTCGATTGTGCCGCTCAATTCTCCACTCGATTCCCTTATCTTCCGCTCGTTTTTCTTATCTTTTCCCATTCACATCTATGAGAAATTGAGTGGTAAAACGATCGAACGTGAGATTGGACATGTCGGAAATTATCTATTGAACCATCTATCTGCTGGAAAAACGCACAGTGTATTCCCAGCATAACTTAAAGAGGAACTCCAGTGAAAACAATGTAATAAAAAAAAGTGCCTCATTTTTACAATAATTATGTATAAATGATTTAGTCAGTGTTTGCCCATTGTAAAATATTTCCTCTCCCTGATTTACATTCTGACATTTATTACATGGTGACATTTTTACTGTTGGCAGGTGATGTAGCTGCTGCATGCTTTTTGGCAATTGGAGACAGCTGTAAACAGCTATTTCCCACAATGCAACAAGTTTCACAGACAGGAAACTGCCAGGAGTACCAAGGTCCTCAGAATTTCTTTCTTGTGGGAGAGGTTTCACCCGAATATCAGTCATACAGCGCCCCCTGATGGTCTGTTTGTGAAACGGAATAGATTTCTCATGTAAAAGAGGGTTGCAGCTACTGATTGGGATAAAGTTCAATTCTTGGTCGGAGTTTATCTTTTTTTTTTTTTTTTTGAAAGTCTTTTTATTAATTTTAATCAAACAACACTAACAACAACAGTCAGTTGACAGTAGAAACATCATTGCAGTAAAAAGGAGCATTGCAGTACTACAGCATGAGAGCCTTTATAATATACATAAAAACAATATTTAGAGCCATACCGTGATAAAGCTAACAACGATAGACCAAAGAACAAATGGCATTGCAATAGCGACTACATGAGTAAGAGGTTGAAGACAAACTCAGAAGGTGTGTTAACCACGATTATAGTGAATCTACAATATTCAGGTTTACATCCAGATTGACAATGGCGGATCTTTCGTTATTAACCCATACATCCCAAACCTTGGAAAATTTTGACGTAGAGCCCCTTGCTAACCATGTCAATCTATATAATGGTAATGCAGAGTTTATTAATTGTTTCCAGAGAGACAACGAGGGCTCTAGGGGTTTTTTCCATTCTAAAGCTATGGATTTCCTGGCATAAAAAAATAATAGTCTCACTAACAGTTTTTTATTTTTGCCCAGGGATAGTTCATCTACCATTCCCAAAAGGCAGTATCTATATGAAGAGACCACATGCAGGTCCAGTTCTTTTCCCATAAATTGTAGAATTTTGTCCCAAAATGATCTTATTTTATCACAGTCCCACGTCATATGTTTAAATGTACCAGGACTGTAGCCGCACCTCCAGCACATATCAGTAAAGTCGCTAGCAAATTTAGAAATTTTAACTGGAGTATAATATATCTGGTGGAACCAACGTAACTGTATAAGTTTATCTCTAGAGCTAATAACCGTTTTCATGAAAGTCTCTTCAAAGTCTTGCCAGTCAGGTAACCGAATTTCTTCCCCCCAGGTCTCCCAGTTCGACCTGGCCTTGGATATTTTCACATTGTATCTGTTCTCCATTAAGTTTGAATAAAATTTTGAAATAAGCCTGGAGGGATCTCTGTTTAGAAGCCACTTTTCAATATTACCTGGAGATAGTGTAATGGTCAAATTACCAAATTGAGCTTTAGTTGCGTGACGAAGTTGATAGTATCTAAATCGGGCATGGGCTGGTAGAGAAAATTCAAGGGCCATTTGGGACCAAGATTTAAATTTATTGTCCTGAAAAAGGTGATTTGCATATTTTACCCCTTTAATTACCCAAAAGCTTACATCTCCTAGTAAAGAGAATTCAGGGAGTTTTGGATTACTCCAGAGGGGGGCGCTAGGAGAACAGTTTAATTTGCTTTCCCCAACTAATTTTTGACATTTATAATATATCTTGAGAGAATATTTCAAAATGTCAACTCCGCTATCGGCAAACGTTTCTCCTCTATATATAATGTTGCAAAGGGTTTCATATGAGTGTGCCATGTCTGCCTCAGCATCCATGGAAGCATCATTCCTTATATTATGAAGCCATCGGTATACATATGTAAGTTGAGCTGCGTAATAATATAATTGGAAATGGGGGAGGGCTAAACCTCCTTTAGATACCGGTAACCTAAGAGTGTCCATGGATAGTCTAGGGGGTCAGTTAGCCCATAAAAAGCTTTGGACTAGTGTGTTTAGCTTAGCAAAATAAGAATTAGGAATCCACACTGGGGACATAAGTAGTACATATAGCACTTTAGGTGCTATAATCATCTTAATTATATTTGTACGACCCAAAAGGTCTAGGGGTAAAGAAGACCATTTTTTAAGCTTTTCACCAATAGATGTCAAGACGGGAGTTAAATTATTTTGAATAAAGTCTTCGTTACGCGTAGTAATTACTATGCCCAGGTATTTAAAGGATGAGCAGACTTGTAAGGGAAGGCTATCCGGTAAAGCTTCAGGGGGAAGAGGGTCAACCGGCAAAAGAACGGACTTGGACCAGTTCACCTTAAGCCCAGATAAGTCCCCAAATAAATCATAAACCCACAACACCCTCCGCAAAGAATGCCCAGGGTTATCTAAATATAGTAGGACGTCGTCCGCGTATAAAGAAATTTTTTCATGCACACGCTTAATTACCCACCCTCCTATCTCCTGGTCCTTTCTAATGTATGCTGCCAGCGGTTCCATAGCTAAGGCAAATAACAAAGGTGACAAAGGGCACCCCTGCCTAGTGCCTCTACCGATATCAAAAGGAGCTGACAGGTAACCATTAACTCGTAATCTCGCACGTGGGCTAGTATATAAGATTTCCACCCATTTCCTGAAGATATCTCCGAATCTAAAGGCCGAAAGGACCTCCAATAGATACTGCCAGGAGACAGTGTCAAATGCTTTATTCGTGTCTAAAGCAAGTAAGATCCTGGAGCCCGCATTGCTATGAGGGTGTTGTAGGTTAGAGAACAATCTTCTTAAATTTAGTTTAGTGGACCTAGAAGGGATAAACCCTGTTTGATCTGGCGATATCAGTTTTTCAATTACCGATCAAAACCTTAGCCAGCACCTGAACATCCGTATTAAGTAACGAAATAGGGCGATATGAATCGCATAAATCTGGGTTTTTCCCCGGTTTTAATAGGAGGGTTATATGAGCTTCACGCATTGAATCTGGTAACTTTCCCATCTCCAGAGCATTATTAAAAGTTTTAAGCATGACAGGGGCAGTAAGTGATTTACTTTTAATGTACCACTCTGATGGAATACCATCAGGACCCGGGGCTTTATTTGACTTTAGATCCTTTATAGCGTCCGCTATTTCACCTAAAGACAGTGGGGCGTCAAGCATCTGCCTATCCAGATCATCCAAATGCGGGAGTTGACAATTTAGTAAAAATCGGTTCAAGGAGGACTGGTCACATAAAGGGGTCTGTTTGTATAGGTTGCTATAAAAGATTCTGAAGGTTTCCAGAATATCTTCAGAAGTGCAACACTCCTGGCCTGAGTCCGTGATAATTCTGGGTATAGCAACTGGGGAATGTTGAGCACGTAGCATAGAAGCAAGAATTTTGCTTGATTTGTTACCACATTCAAACATTCTCTGATGTGTAATAAATTCCCGTCGCTTTGCTCTATTTAGTAATACTAATTCGTGATCACGTCTTGCTTTTGCCCATACCTGATAATTGTCAGAGGTGGGCGATCTTTCGTAGTCTAATTTAGTAAGAATCATAGCATTTTCAGTCCTATTTATATAAGCTTCATCATTTCCCAATATGACCCCCTTGATGTGACCAAAATGCATCCTCAAAGCTGCCTTAGAAGCATCCCACAAAATATCTCTAGAAGCAGTGCCGTTGTTCAATTGCCAATATTCTTCCATCATGGACTTACAGTGATTAACCACAACCTCATCTTGTAACCATAATTGACCCATTCTCCAGCCTCCCAGTCCACCCTGAGATGTAGAGGCCAATAAGCAAACCAGGGGAGAGTGGTCAGAGATGCCGTGTGATTTATATTCTAGCTTCTTAACTTTAGTGAGAGAGTCTTGTGACCCAATAATCATGTCAATTCTAGACATCGTATTGCATGTGTCTGAAAAACATGAAAATGTAGATTTATTTGGATTCCGCCATCTCCAGATATCATATAAATTGAATTTTTGGACCCATTCCCCAAATGCAGATTGGCCCCTATGCTCCCCGGGACCAGATTTATCTAGTAAATGATTTAGAACAGCATTGAAATCTCCACAGATCAGCAAAGGTCCAGATGAAAGGTCGTGAACATGGGCCATTAATTTATCCAATACACTAACTTGAAAGGGGGGAGGTACATAGACCGACGCCAACGTCATAGTTTGTCCCTCAAATAGAAATTGAATAACTACAAAACGACCAAGATGGTCTGAGTAGGCCGATAGAATTTTTATTGGGGCTTTATTGGTAATTAGAATAACTGTACCCCTGGAATATGTGGAGTATTGGGATGCGTACACATTTGCAATCCATGGTTTTTTCAATGCCATTAATTTGGAACCAGTTAAATGCGTTTCCTGAAAGCATATAATGTGTGGGTTAAGCTTTTTTACATAATCAAAAAACAGACGTCTTTTGATAGGGTGATTCATTCCTCTTACATTCCATGATATGATATTAAGGTCAGCCATTGTCAAATACTCTGAAATATAGATCCGTCTCATAGCTTGTATCACAATGCAAGTATAGGTTTTTGACTGCACTACTGTCAACGGAAAACACCCATCCCAACCCCACCCTAACCCACCCTGCAAGTTGTCCCAAACCACAACCCGCCTTATACCAAACCAGATGCGGCATTATAGGAGCATGAGGCTAGAGGGAACCCTCCCGAACCCCTTAAAAGAGAAAATTAACCCACACCCACAAACTCTGATCCCCAAATTAAGTCTAGTGAGTATTATATTAGGATGCATTCACCCCAGTATCACAGGTTAAACCAATAGCATACTATAAGTTACAGGATGACTGTATTTAGAATAACGAGTCATTTAAGCAAGAAGACATATAACATAAAGCTCCGAGAACATAGATATGAAGAGAGGGGCAAGGAGTGGAAGAGAGGTGCAAAAGAACAGGAGAGCAATCGCCAGTATATAACAGCATATTCCAGTCCAACCTGTAGGGACTATTTATCCATATAAGACATGACCATCTTAAAACTGTGAAAAATGATAGCCAGTGAACAATTTAAACAGGTGGAGAGTCAGCTAGTGCAGAAGTGCTACACTCCTTGATAATACCAGTATTGAGGCACAAATGGTATTGTATTCATTGAACTGAGTTCTTTATGCCTCCCTACAGAAGGGAATTAGTGAAATAGAGCTCAGCGTCTAGGAGATTTGCGTTGTCTGGAACGGTCGGAGCCCAAACCTTCCAGCCAGTTCATAGCCTCTTTGGGAGTGGAGAAGAAAAGGATCTGATCATCGTAAATCACACGCAGCTTCGCTGGAAACATCATGCTGTATTTCACTTCCTTCTCACGCAGGATTTTTTTCACATCAAAAAAGGCAAGCCTTTGTTTTTGAATTTCAACGGAGAAATCTTGGTAGATATGTATTTGAGAGTCATTATACTGCAGGGGCTCTTTAAGTTGTCGGGTAGCCTTCAGGATCTCATTTTTGTCCCTGTAATTAAGAAGCTTAGCGATCAATGGGCGCGGAGGGAGTCCTGGTTTAAGTGGGCCTCCAGGAATCCTATGAGCGCGCTCAATAGAAAACATACGTGAAGGTTTAAAGTCTAACAGCACAGATAGGATCCATTGTTCTAGAAAATCCTCAGGGCATGGTCCCTCTGCTTTCTCCGGAAACCCAACGAATCTCAAATTACTTCTTCTGGATCTATTTTCAAGATCTGTTAGTTTAGCAGTATGCGCATTAGCAAGCTTGCCATGGTATGAAATCTCAGTATGCAAAGGCCTAACTTCACCTTCTAAATCGCTTATCCTCTTCTCCGCCTCTCCCGCCCGCTCCCTCATCTTTTGCAGGTCAGCTTTAACAAATGACAATTCGGTCTGCACTGAATCGAATTTGCCTGTAATGAAGGCTTTAAGCTCTGATATGGCCTCTAGCAGTTGCAGCCTGGAAGGCTCTTCCTCTACCCCGGAGCTCAAAGTGGCTGTGTCTGCAGTGTGAGTGGAGCCGGAGGAGCTCTTATGATCAGCGGGGGATTTGTACTCACTGCGAGGGCCCTTGGGATCAGCCTGGTCAGGAGAAGCGGGCACTTCATCGAGAGGCAGCGTATTGTCCATGGAGTCCGGCAGGATAGATATCGCGCTGGAGGAGGAGGCGCCGCCATCTTTGACTCCATGTGCGTATTGAGCTAAGCGCTCTGACACCGCCGGGACCTTTTTATCCGCCGGATTTGGCATTGTGGTTGAGCCTGTTCGGTCCGGGAGTTCAGCAGCGACTTTGGGGAGGAAATCAGCGGGTGAATGAGGCAGAATATCGCCAGGATTATGCGGATTCAGAGGAGCTCAGGAGCCGCGCGTCCTTACAGCACCATAGCCAGGCCACGCCCCTGGAGTTTATCTTTAAGTTGTCAAAATCACAAGTTTATGGTTTGGCATCAGGAAAGGGTTAAAATTATCATGTGATCAGTTTAATCACCTAATAGATTTGCAAAACTTTTAATGTGCTGTGATCAGTTCCAGGGTTGTAACACCAGCCCCACAGGGCCCCCAAGCAACATTATCATGGTGTGCAGTACTGTTTCCAAATTTCACACTCACCTCCTCCATTGACCTCACACACTGGCACTAAGCGTAGTTTCCCAATAAAGATCGCACATGTGAACATGTCATGTCATGTCATGTCATGTCAACATGCTTTTATGCCTTAGAAAACATTGCACACTACCCTTACACTCTTTCTGGGCATAATCTAATGAAATTCACTCTGCTTGTTTGATTACATCTATAAAGCAAAACAGGAAAAAAGGTTGGCAGTGACGACCTGGTAGAAAGGGTGGTGTCATAGTCAGCAATGTTAATAGCCGCAATCAGCAATCGCAGCTGCACCAAAAATATTGGCAGATAGGGGTAGGCTGTGGGGGTCTTTAGGGTTAGGCGCCACCAGAGGAGTCTTTAATTTTAGGAATGGGGTGGTGGTTTAAAGTTAGGCACCCTCGGGGGGATTTAGGGTTAGGCAGCACCAGGGGGATCGGTTAGTTTTAGGCATTGAACAGGAAGGCTAGTGTAAGGGTAAAGTCAAAGTAAAAGGTTATGGTTATAGTAAGAGGTTAGATCCTAGTAAAATATTGGTAAATTTTACCGATATTTTACTAACAGAATTAACTACATTATTGGTAATTGTACCCATATTTTACTAGAGGCTATCTCTGGTGCCTTTTTTACATTGGGCCCTTTTTACATGTACGCATATAAAGTGCATTTAATGTGTTGTTTACAGGGGCTAGGCAATAACAGTGATACATTTCAGCATATAGTTTAGCAACTGGTTGTTTATGCCTGAAAAGAAAATCTAGGCCATGACCTTCAGATTCATTGGGTAGTAGTGTTATCTGAAGCTAGGATTGTTACAGCATTCCTTTTACAACTATGCCACTTTATTTGTCATGATTTAAGGTTTGGTAAAGTGACAAATCAAACACTCCTTAAAACCTTACAATAAATAAGACAAATTATTCCAGTATGTTAGGTCAATGTCTCAGCCGCATGATGGGGAGGCAGCCAACAGTGGGCATCTTACCTAGATAATCAACATGGCCACAGATAGCCTTTGTTTCTAAAAACTATGATAACGTCTAAAATACCAGAGCTTCTACAGCATTCTGAATATGGCCTTCATGACACTCTAAGGTCCTATGTGATTAAAGACAGGCCTATCTGAAATAGTAGGAATTGTCTGTGCACCAAAGAAACAAGAAGCAATGGTATTAAAGGTCTTACATGCTGTTCTCTTGTGACTTGTGAATTAATCACCACTTCAGCAGCGATACAAGCATATCTTACTTCTAAAACTACAACTTTTCTTGTCAACATCACCCTTCGATGATTTAACATTAGCCACAGAAACGGATGATCCTTTCTTTCAGGCTCAGTCAAAGTTTTATAAATATTGCTGGGGAAAAAAAACACCCTGCAGTTCAGCCACAGGAACAGTTCATGTACCTATAATACTTAGGGGGCTGTTGTGGAATACATTTAACTGTGTAGATTACAGGTGATAGGTTATATACAGAATATAGAGACGTTTTGTATAGCTATGCTGCACTAAATATGAACCCATGTGGCCAGCTGAGAAGTAATTACAGCAAACTATTTTTTTTAATCATGCAAGTATTTTTTACTGATGCAAATGTAGAAATCTTCTAGTGATGACTATCTCTGAACTCACTGCTAGCCTATGCACTGTTGCGTACAGTAAGTAAACTGTGATGGTCCATGAAAGGCGTAATGATTGCTGCTAATGATCCAAGTTACAGGCTCTTTTTCTGTTATATATATTGTAACTGTTTATTTCCTGGTAAGCTAATGGCAAAAGCCTCAGTCGATAAGCATATAAGGAAGCACTGAAAATCAATAGCAGAACTAATTTAGTACAATCGCAAAGTAATATGTACCACCTAGGGTCTCCTCAGATACCTTTGTGATATATTAGCCCTGATGAGTTGCTAAGCAACATCAGATAGGAAATTAATCCTGCTGTTCATGTCCTTCTTGTTATGTATAGATGTAGCCTACCCACTGAGGACTACAGGTGAGATAATGAGAGGAAAGATTACTCCAAACTGTACAGTTCACCCATGTTAAAGAATCTCATGCCGCTATGAGCACTTGATGACAATAGGTTCAATTTTCTGGTGTCTTAAGCTTCAGACAAAGACATAGGTGCTTCAGCATTTCAGCTTTGGTTTTGTAGCATAAGACTACTGAGCATGAGACTACTGGTTGTTTTTTTTAAATTAATCATTTCGATAGCTATACTAGATATGCACAGCTCGGTAAATTCTCAGGGATTAGTAATACTTCCCTCAGTGTAAAATGATAAATTAAAATCATTTGAGTGCTTTATGAACCACTTTAGAAATATGTCCAAATTGTGAAAAAACGGCTAACCTATGGTGTCATTCATGTAACATCTAAAATAAAGATGCAGAAATCCACGCATGCTCTGTATTTGTGAGATGGAGGTTTATTTGTTTCAGGAAGACAACAAACATACTTCAGAGACTTACTAGTAGTCGTGGCAGAAGATCGCGATTTTGCGTTTCTCTAATTTTACTGAGAACATTTGGGAAAGGGGAAATTTGCGGTGAGCTCCATAGACTTTAATGGCAGCTGAACATCAAAAACGTATTTTATCTCATCACTGCAGTCACGATTTATTTTAAAAATGTTTACAAAAACCCAGACAGTGGCATGGCAGAGGGGGGTTGAGTGCAAAATTCTCCTCCAAATATATGTATTTTATGCAGAGTTTTTTTTTCAAGCTTAAATGCCAGATAGTTTCTAGAATTTTCAAATTAAGGTCTTTAGAATGGCCACTGTGTTTACCTGCCTAGAAATTCTCATGCGTAGCCACTGTGTGAGATGCCTAAAGTTTCATCCACTGTATGCATAATCTTAAAGTTTTACATTTTTCAACTGTAATGGCACGTTAGTTAGTTGCAGGCATTGTAACATAGGCCATGGGAAAAGGTGGCATGCGGCATCCTAACACTTGAATTACATCCACTGTATGAGCGGCCTGAAATAACAGGTATTGTATATTAAAGTTTTAGATTTTTACAAATGTTTTTACTAATAAAATAAAACTGTCATACACCAGGCAAATAATTTCTCAGAATCTAATTTTAGTAGGACCAATTGACATACTGGGTGCTGTAGGTATTGCAGGATATTAGTTCCTGTGGCCAGGGCGGGCATGAGGCCAGCTATAACTGGCAAACGGTCAATACTTGTTAGCGTGTCAGTAGCAACCATTCGCCGGCGAACCTGTTTTGCCTTCCCTACTTACTGGACTGAAAGTGGCCAAGCCTGCAAAGGTAAGCATAAAGCCATGACAAATAACTCATTATCACCCACAAGTATGGGTCTTGCTCTGTACACAATAATGTTTCTGAACCACAAGTATGGCAGAATATGCAATGTCTATAGAAAATATCCATATTAAACAAAATTTTCTGTTTTAATCAGTTTCCAACCGCTGCATTGTGTATCTACGCCCCCTGTGGACTTCACTTCAGCACCAGGGGCATAGATACACATATCATGCTGTTCACATTGAGGTGCTCCCCCAGTGGCTACCACAACTGCCCACAATGAATGGGAAGAGAGTGAAATGTTGACATTACTCTGGTTTTCAAGGGGAAATAACTGGTGGTGGGGAAATGGTTAAAGATGAACAATAATGCTGCGCGCTGGTAGGGCAGTGTCCTGGTGCTGGGTCCAAACCATCCCTTATCTTCCTTCCCTGACCTTTCCCTAATCTTCCCCTTTCCCCCCTTCTTTTCTTTTACAACTTCCCCTTCTTGTTTGCTAGATGCATTGTGTTGCTTAGAAGTTTTTTATGCATGTACTGCAATATTGTTAGGTTTACACCAAAATAAAACTTTCTTCTTAAAAAAAACCCAGAATGAGATGGTTTGAAAATAATTGAAAATTCAATTGAAAACAATACACATGTACAATGCTGAATAAGAAAAATGTTATTGTTTGATGAAATATATATGCTTATTTTGAAACAGCAGGGACATGGGACAGAAAAAGATTGTAAAATCGTATAATGCATGACAAAAAGCAAAAACATCTCACAAGTAATTAGGCCTGCAACATATCTGGGTGTAAAAACAACAGGCCCTATGCAATTACCAAACTTGCCAGTGCAGTTAAATTTAACACCCCACCAGGTGGTAAGGAACTTGCTTGGCCGATACAATCACCCAATGAGCTCATTGCACCCTATTCAATTGTAAATCTCACCCCCGGGAAACGATGCTTAAGGTGGCCACTAATGGTCCAATTTCTTGCAAAAAATCGTTCGAGCGATCAGAAATTCTGATCGGATGAAAAATCGTTCACTACACCATCAACTAACCAATCATTGCTTCCTATCTATCACGACCAACAAGAAAATCCAAATTTTCGTTCGACGAAAATTCATTCGGGCGACATTTTTTTCACTCGTTCATAATCGATTGTGTCCACCAATAGAGATTATTTACAACCAATCCGATCAGAATTTCTGATCGCTCTAACGATTTTTCGCTAGAAATTGGACCGTTAGTGGCCAGCTTTATTCAAACACAGGTGGAATCTTTTCACCTGCTCTGAGCAGGTGAAAAGATATATAGCTTGTGTCCCGTGGGCTGCTTTAGGCATCTGGGAGCCTCCTTTACTAAGGAGACACCAGATGCCGGGGATTTAAATAGGTAAAAAGATTCAGTTCTAACTCCTTACCTATTTAATTAAAAAAAAAACACTGTCAGTCCCGTCTTGCTGCATGTCCCACGCCACTCCTCTGCTCCTTCTTTTGCCAGCTTTCTGGCTATAGTGTTCACGGAGCCACAGCAAAGCATCTTTGAGCCTCCTACAGGGGCTCCCCATTGGTCTTTAGTTTAAACCAATGAAAATCCTCCTTGGTTGCCGGTCCCGCTGATCGCCCGCAATTCGTCGCCTCCTGCCATTGGGCACTGCCCGTGGGATCCACCGGGACCTTCAGCACTACTGAATCAACCTCATTTTACTTGGATCCCCAGCAGAAGCATCTTTGAATGTCCCTCTGGGACTCCCCATTTGTACACTAAGTGGTCCATTCTCATTGGTTATATTTGGTGATTAGTGATAATGGTGATATTCTCAAGGGGATATTTTCATACTTTATCAATAATAAGCCTTTTAAGCCATTAGCAAGCAAGAAGAATACTTTTGACAGTACTTTTCACCTACTTTTTGGCAATTTTTTAATTGTAGAGTACTGAAAAGTTATTTTAAACAGAAAAAGAAAAATTATCTGAGAGGAGAAAACTCAATTCACTAAGATCATACTGGAGATAATAAGGCAAGAGAAAACTTACCACCACACATCATAAGACAGAAGAGGTAACTTTAGATTTGCCTGAAGTAAAATGTTTCCTGAATACTTACATAGTTACATAGTTACATAGTTATTTTGGTTGAAAAAGACATACGTCCATCGAGTTCAACCAGAGAACAAAGTACAACACCAGCCTGCTGCCTGAAATATCCCTGTTGATCCAGAGGAAGGCAAAAAAAAACACCTTACAATGCATGGTCCAATTAGCCCCAAAAGGGAAAAAAATTCCTTCCCAACTTCAGGTGGCAATCAGATAAAATCCCTGGATCAACATCATTATGCATTACCTAGTAATTGTAGCCATGGATGTCTTTCAACGCAAGGAAAGCATCTAAGCCCCCTTTAAATGCAGGTATAGAGTTTGCCATAACGACTTCCTGTGGCAATGCATTCCACATCTTAATCACTCTTACTGTAAAGAACCCTTTCCTAAATAAATGGCTAAAACGTTTTTCCTTCATGCGCAGATCATGTCCTCTAGTCCTTTGAGAAGGCCTAGGGACAAAAAGCTCATCCACCAAGCTATTATGTTGCCCTCTGATGTATTTATACATGTTAATTAGATCCCCTGTAAGGCGTCTTTTCTCTAGACTAAATAAACCCAGTTTATCTAACCTTTCTTGGTAAGTGAGACCTTCCATCCCACGTATCAATTTTGTTGCTCGTCTCTGCACCTGCTCTAAAATTGCAATATCTTTTTTGTAATGTGGTGCCCAGAACTGAATTCCATATTCCAGATGTGGCCTTACTAGAGAGTTAAACAGGGGCAATATTATGCTAGCATCTCGAGTTTTTATTTCCCTTTTAATGCATCCCAAAATTTTGTTAGCTGCCTTTAGCTGCAGCGGCTTGGCATTGAGTACGATTATTTAACTTGTTGTCGATAAGTACTCCTAAGTCCTTCTCCAAGTTTGATGTCCCCAACTGTATCCCATTTGTTTTGTATGGTGCTAGACCATTGGTATGACCAAAATGCTTGACTTTACATTTTTTCAACATTGAATTTCATCTGCCATGTATGTGCCCATATAGCCATTCTATCCAGATCATGTTGCAATATGACACTATCTTCCTGAGAGTTGATGATTATGCACAATTTTGTATCATCTGCAAAAATAGCAACATTGCCCACTACTGCATCTACTAGGTCATTAATAAATAAATTGAAGAGCACTGGACCCAGTACAGCCCCCCGTGGGACCCCACTGCTAACAGTCTCCCATTTTTAGTATGATCCATTGACCACAACTCTTTGTTTTCTGTCCATTAGCCAGTTCCCTATCCATGCACACAGACTCTTCCCCAGTCCTTGCATCCTCAACTTTTGTACCAGACTTTTGTGTGGAACAGTTTCGAAGGCCTTTGCATCTCCAAGTATATCACATCTACAGCATTCCCAATATCCACATTAGCGTTCACTACCTCATAAAAGCTGAGCATGTTAGTCAAACAGGACCTGTCTTTAGTAAACCCATGTTGATGCTGAGAAATAAGATTATTTTCTACTATGAAGTCATGTATAGTATCTCTTAGTATCCCCTCAAATAGTTTGCATACATCTGATGTTAAGCTACACTACATGCTAATACTACATGCCTTATCACCATGGTGATAACTATAAAAACGTTATTAAATACAGGAGATAAGCTTGTGAATTGAGGCCATTATCACCTACAGTACATAATATTAAAAGGTTTAAGGGACCCAGAAAAATCTCTGAATGTATGGTACAAGGTTGAGAACCATTAATGATGGCAATGATCTTTGAACACTCTCGTTTACTGCATTTAAAAAATAAATGATTGTGTAGCAGAAATCATTGGGCTCCTACTGTGATAATATTAAATATGTTACTTTGAGTGATTTTATACAGTATTCTATAGAGCTGGTGACGTAGTTTCGGTGTCTGTCATCTTCAACTCAATATAGAAAATTTCATATGCATGTCACTTATTTTCTCACAGTTGGAGTTCTGTATTAGAGAATATGACAAAGGCCAAACAGCTTGCTTGGTGTTTCCTGATTCTGTTCTGTTAGTGAGCTGTAATGGAAACTTAGTCAATATAACATTCACATCTTTAAACGCTCCCTCAAAACCCACCTTTTCCGACAAGCATATTCTCTAGCTTAGGCCATGTACCCACTAAATAACCTAATTTCGCACTGCCTGTACATATACTGTATACTTCCCCCCACCTCTTGTTTCCACTCCCTTCCTTTAGATTGTAAGCTCGCAAGGGCAGGGCTCTTACCCTTTTGTGTCATGGAATGTTATTAATTTAATTGCTTGCACTCTGTTAGACATTTATACATTTTAGTCATCATGTTAAATTTGCTATTGTAATCAGCAGTTCTGTATTTTGTATCAGTGTTCATATTTGATGTATATCATTGTCTGTATCCTTATGTATCCCTTGTTTGTTTTCTTACATTGTACAGCGCCACGGAATATGTTGGCACTTTATAAATAATACTAATAATAATTCACATATTCCAACTTTTCTGTCTTCCCTACAGAGAGCTTTCTGATTTATAATTTCTGCCTTCATGCTGGTCTGCTATTATGAGTTTGCTTTTCAAAACTGTCCTATTTTTCTTAAAAAAATATAAGCTGTTTAAAGAAAGACATTTAACTTACTCAGCTCTTGTAGCCTTGTAGCACACCGTTACTCAGAGCAGAATTAAAGGACCACAATTGTGAAAAATGATACAATGCAAAATACACATGTATGCACACGTGTATGATGTACATTTCTCCCAGAGTAGAATGGACTATAAATTACTTTTTTTTTCCTGCACGGCTGTTGCTTTCAGTAGGTGGTAAAATTCTGAGGTTTTGTTCTGGCCCATCTGCTCATGGGAAAGTCTAAGTATTTAATTCATTCTTTTCACTCTCTGAAAGGATCGATACAAAAATGCCTCCCTTGTTCTAGGTGGGGAGAACATGTTGGCCACACTTGTTAAAAGACCACTGGTAAATGAGTTTGTAGCTATCAACATGGGAAAGGGAGGTGGTAATGGGTATGGACATTGGGCGTCCCCATCACTGGTTTTGCTGAGGGCTCATGATCTGCAGTATTGCCCCAGGGTGGCATATCTTGCACATCTTGATGGAACACTGGATATGTATTTTATACATGCTCATTAATCCCTTGCATTCAGAGCTGTGTAATGTCCCTAGTTTAATCATGTTGGAGGCTCTTCTGACTCATGAAGCTTAAAAAGTGTTACTGTGCACTGTTTGTGTTACTGTTTGATTTAGTGAAACAAGTAATAATATATCAAGTAAAAAAAATACAAAATAAGATGGATCTCTCAGCAGCTATAGTGAGGATCCAAGAAAGGAAGGGTGGCAGAACACCTTCCATTCTTGTTGTGGACATATTGAAACTACACTAATGCCATTTAGGCTATGCAGCACTCCAGCTGTTTATGATTGTCTATCTGGATGACCTCCTGATAGGCTCCATCTTTTTGGAATAACGTGTTGTAGAACCCATATGTGGAAAGTACTCAGTCTAATTTAAACTCAGAATTTACCCTAAACCTGGAAAGTTTGAGTTTGAGAAAGACAATACACAATTTTTGGAAAGTGTTGTATACACTTTTGTTGGTGGCCATGGACCCAAAAAATACTTTCACCTAGCCCCACCTACAGATCAAAAAAATATTCAAAGGTTAACTGACTATGCCATTCTTCAATGAAAGTTCATTATGATTGTTTCTAACACTGGGGTGTATGCACTAAACTGTGTTAAGCAGAATGCAATATATTACATCAAAGCATTACGCTCTACTCCTTGTACGTAACAATTTACATACAATGTTCTGCTTAACACAGTTAATTGCATACACGTCAATGTTTTCATAACACTTAACACCTAAAATTAGAGCAATATGGTGACTGTCAGTTGCTTGGCTGTCCTGCTGATTTTTCAAACATTATTAGCATCTAAATCACACACCTGAAACAAGCATTTGGAAAGTCCACACAACAGCACAGCATGCTTGTTTGTGGGCTATGGCTGAAAGTATTAGAGGCAGGGGATCAGCAGGACAGGACAGCCAGGCAATTTTTTTTTTATTGTTTAAAAGAAAATAAACATGGTAGCCTCATTTTCCTGCTTACTTTAGTGAGTTTAGCTATAACCTGCATACTGTTTTTCATTGGTCTTTGAAGGCAGACTGGGCCAAAGACCAGGAAGATGCCACTGCACCCCCTTTAAAACACATGGACCTGACACTCCCTTTCATTTTCCCTCCCCTTGCACATTCTTTCATCATTTAAAATATGCAACAACAGAGAAATCCGGAAGGTGAAAATATTTGTTCACTTCACTGTGTAAAGGTGAAAATATCTCTCTTTCAATGTTCCCAAAAATAGAAATAAATAAATAAAAGGCTTAGAAAAATCTAGGTCAATGTATTGTATGAAGACTGAAAGGCAAAAAAAAAAAAATAACCATAGTATATCGGGCAGTAAACTAGAGAACAAAAACCTTTATGTGAAGAGCTCTTTGTTTCTGGCATTCACTTACTGCAGATTACATTAGTGCCAAGCTAATGATCATTTCAAGATCTCAGAAATAGTTTCAGATGTGATTACACGTCTAAAGCAATGGCTTAAAATATGGTAATGTAACGCTGGAATGGAAAGTAAACACAGTAATTGTATTTTCTTCCTTACCCAAATAAATAAGTAAATGAAACATATAAATAAGTAATCATTCTTTCTCTATGCACCCAATGTAACCTTTTGTTCAGGAACAAATGCAGGCATGGCACAAGCGCAAAAGCCTGACGGAAAGCATAATGAACTGTAGTCAGAAGAAAATGAATATATTTAAACAGCATCTTAAATGTATGTAATCTGTATTAGTCTACATGCTCTAGTACACTACAGGTGCCCATATACTTAGCAATGCCTGTGGTGAGTAGCTTTTACGCTACTCACTGCTAAGGCATAAGCAATATCTTACTGGATCCTAAAATAACTAAAATGAAGATGTACTGAATTTGTGTATGTCTCCTAGATAGTTTGAAAAATGAACAGCTTAAGTTTTGTACATACACTAGTCTAAACTTGGCAGAGATGGCCCTGACCAGTCATCCAGCTTGTGTATAGCTACCACAGTATGTCGACAAAAGATCCAGCGTACCGGATCATTTTGGAGTCGTCCATCTCCCCCCCACAAGCCATTCCATCTTGTGCCATTTTTCGTCTCTCCTTCCATTTCCATAGGAACAGGTTGTGTCACTAGGCTGTAGCTTAGCAATGCATCCATACAGCAACAGAATGCGTCACTAGGCTGTAGCCTAGCAATGCATCCATATAGCACTTGGTCCCAAACTGTCACTGACACTCGGTTGATCAAGTCCCGGTCTTTACAGTCATTGTACATGAGTATGCCATTCATAAGATCAGCCAATACCATAGATAATAAAGTGGTAATCTGACATGACATGCAAGTGGAGAAATGTAACAGTAACTAGTGGTAGTAAATGATACTCCAGGACATTACTTAAAGAGACACCGAAGCGAAAAAAAAATATGATATAGTGAATTGGTTGTGTACTATGAATAATTACTAGAAGATTAGCAGCAAAGAAAATATTCTCATACTTTTATTTTCAGGTATATAGTGTTTTTTCTAACATTGCATCATTCTATAATATGTGCACATTACACAACACTCAGCTTTCAAAATGAGTCTTTCAGAGTAGTCTGTGAAGTAATGACCTCTCCTCTAGCAGAGGAAAAGTAAATAGTCCAGGAACAGTTGAGATAATAAAAGTCAGATAACAGCCCTCTCCACGACTAACTTAGTCAGAGAGCTTATTGGCTTGTTTGCATAGAGATAACAACTGGAGTTTCTCAACTCTTCCTGTACTGGAAACAATTACACTGATGTATCTGATCTTAATGTTTTATTTCTTAGCTGTGCTACACATACAAATCATAATATCATCATTTTTTTTCGCTTCAGTGTCTCTTTAATCAAGTCTTGGGATATTTAAAGGTTGGGTTTGCCCACAATTGATTTTTGCAAATGTCTTGCTTATCACTTTTTGGCACTCCCAGATCATTGGATCCTGATCAAAAGAACATATAGCCAGGCAGTCTGAAAACCTAGTGCAAAGAGTGCAACGCTATTGGTGCCTGATAAGAAGCTCGCTCAAAGTATCATATTCCTATTTTTTTTTAAAGATAGAAATGACGTAGTGTATATAAAAATCAAATGTACTTTTTTTGGATCTAGATATTGTAAGTATTTTGCACTAATTTGGATGCAAGCCAATATTAATAGCATCTCTACTGGTGAACTGCATGCAATGTCTATACGGAATAAGGAATGGATGTCTATTGTGGCTCTCTAGTGCTCTCTAGTGGCTGTGTGTAGTAACTCAGCTGCGTATCAGAGTCTGAGCACAACACAATCCATACAAAATAAAAGTGTTAAGTGATGCCTTCAAATGACGCAGAACTCAAAATGAGGATTTACAAGAGAGATCTATGTAAAATAGGTTTCAGAACAAGGAAGAGAACTACAAACTACTGAGACAGCAGTTACAGAAAATCACATGGAGAACTAGACTGAATTAAGTCACAGACTAAATAGATTAGTCAGATGGTCAGACAATACTTCTGCAACCCGCTAACAATAAACAGACAGGAAAAGAGAAGAGACCGTGAAACCGAGACAAAAACAGAAGAAAGCAAAGCTTAGACATGAGCTTCAGGAAAGATGCCCCTGAAAGAACTGGTCACTTTAAAGGTATCCACTAATGATACACTTTTTATTGTACAATCTTACCAAATTAACCCCTTCCCGACCGCCTAATGCCGATAGGCATCGGGAAGGTGGCAGCCCCAGGACCGCCTAATGCTGAAAGGCATCAAGTCCTGGAGTGGGGTTTTGCAGGAGATTGCGCATCCCTGCTCTGTTCCGTCATCAGTCTACCAGCGATGATCGCCGCTATCAGAAAGTTAGACCGTCTATTTACATTGTACTAGAAAGAAGGATCTATGGCAGCGCTGTACTGGGGACAGCTGTGTCACTCGGCTGTCCCCTGGAGTGGCTCAGAGAGCAATCAGCTCTCATAGGCTGATGCCTATGAGAGCTGATCGCTGTGATTGGTTGCCAGGGGGAGGGAGGGGGGATATAAAAATACTGTAAATAAAAAAATGACAAATGTATTACAAATAAAATGACAAATAAGTTAATAATAAAAAAAAACACCCTGCAGCAGCAATCAGAGCCCACAAACAGAAAGCTGGTGGGCAGAAAAGGGGAGGGGGGCTAAGAAGCATGCCTCTGCAGCGAGAATTTAAAGCTGCACCGCCCTAAATTGTAAAGAATAGCCTGGTCACTGGGGCAAGGGGGGGGGGGGGATTGTTAGCCTACGGTCCTCAAGTGGTTAATATAGCAGAGAGGTAAACAGTAATAATGTACTTTGAATGGATACTTTAAAGAGAACCCGAGGTGTGTTTAAAGAATGTTATCTGCATACAGAGGCTGGATCTGCCTATACAGCCCAGCCTCTGTTGCTATCCCAAACCCCACTACGGTCCCCCTGCACTCTGCAATCCCTCATAAATCACAGCCGTGCTGTTTGGCTGTGTTTACATCTGTAGTGTCAGTCTCAGCTGCTCCCCCGCCTCCTGCATAGCTCCGGTCCCTGCCCCTGTCCCTTCCCTCCAATCAGCAGGGAGGGAAGGGATGCAGGCGGGGACTGGAGTTCTGCAGGAGGCGGGGAGAGCAGCAGACTGACACTATAGAGATAAACACAGCCAGCTCTGACAAGCTGTTTGTCAGCAGCGTGGCTGTGATTTATGAGGGATTGCAGAGTGCAGGGGGACCTTAGGGGGGTTTGGGATAGCAACAGAGGCTGGGCTGTATAGGCAGATCCAGCCTCTGTATGCAGATAATATTCTTTAAACCCACCTCGGGTTCTCTTTAAGTAGTCCCTCATACTACTTTTAAAGAGGAACTCCAGTGAAAATAATGTAGTAAAAAAAGTGCTTCATTTTTTACCATAATTATGTATAAATGATTTAGTCAGTGTTTGCTCATTGTAAAATCTTTCCTCTATCAGATTCACATTCTGACATGTATTACATGGTGACATTGTTACTGTGGGCATGTTATGTAGCTGTTTCTAGCTGTTCTGGCTGTTAGACAGCTCTAAACAGCCATTTCCTGTCTGTGAACATTGTTACATTGTGGCAGTTTGCCAGGAGTACCGCAGTATTCAGAGCCTCTAGTGGGAGTGGTTTCAGCACAAAATCAGTCACACAGCGCCCCCTGATGGTCTGTTTGTGAAAATCATTCTATTTCTCATGTAAAAGGGGGTATCAGCTACTGATTGGGATAAAGTTCAATTCTTGGTTGGAGTTTCTCTTTAAGGTGTTAAGATTGTACAATCAAGATTGTATCATCACAGGGCACCTATAAGCTCTAACAAAACCTGCTTCATAACGTACCACCATATTTTCCATCTTTTCCTGATACAAATCACCTGACTTTTTATCAATCTGGTTACAAAAATATGACCACATCAGGAATGGAGTTAGAAATTCAGGAGCAGAGTATTTTGCAGACTATGAAATGAGTTATGCTGATTGCTGAAGCTTGGCCCACAGAGAGAACATAAGTACCTCACTTAGCTTCAGGCAGTACTGGCTGAGAGAAAAGATGGTGAGTTAGTAAAGTGAGTTTTTCAGCAAGATATTTGTCCCATTGGCTCATGTAGAGATGTAAGAAACCTATGGGTGCTTCAATCCACAGGCTACCAAATAACTTCACAATAGCTGAACATTTACTTTATATAGAATGTCTTGTATTTTTAAATTAATAAAATAATTTTTAAATTGGCCTGGACTATATTGGGCATTATTTAACATATAAAAACACTTTGCTAAAATAACTAACTGGTCTGAAATATCAATATGGTTAATTTTTTTATGAGCTCCTCATTATTACCAAATTAGGCAAATCACATTGTATTCTTCTATATGATACATATTGTGTCCGCTAAAGAAATGAACCTTTGATCTATGAACCAAACATCAGTAAGTTATTGTGTCATTATGGATTGCATACATGTATAGTCAGACTACTAGATGTTTGAAGGTCAACAATACTAACCTGGTCAATAACTGTTAGGTCTTCAGTCCCTGTTGACCTTCCCACAAAGGAAGAGGTGTTACCCAGTAGTGGAATCTAAGTGACCACGGGTCTTCACCCACACCCCCTTGAGGGGAGTGCAGAAACTACACCCCCTTGAGGGGGATGTGGAGCTTCGCTGCCTAGTGCCCACCAGGCCACTACTGGAATTACCTCAGCGAGTGGTCGGGAGAACAGTGACGCTAATTGTGGAAGAGATGTGGTCAGACGGTAGCCAAAGGTCCAGGGCAGGCGGCGTTCTACGGAGGTCAGGGTCTCAAGCCAGAGGTTGGGGCAGGAGGCAAACAGCAGTAGTCCAGAAACAGAGCCAAGGGTCAGGGCAGGCGGAGATCAGCGGAAGTCGGGGTCACAGGCAAAGGTCACAACGGGAAATCAATCAGAAGAGTAACAGCAGGAACTGGACAGGGGTCACCAAGCTGTCAGAACGAGCAGCATTGCAGTCAAGGGCAGTGCTGCTTTTGCGCACAATACTTTGCGCATGCACGCAAATTCAGCAGTAGCCAACAGAGAATACCAGTCATCTTGGGAAGCAGCAGTGAAACATCTGATGTATTGCTCTAGGGTCTGTTTTGTCCACTCTGTTTGATCATTGGACTGAGGATGGTACCCAGAGGATAGTGAAAGCTTGATTCAAAGACCCCTACAGAGTTCTTTCCAGAATCGTGAAGTGAATTGCATTCCCCGATCAAACACAATATTGGACGGCAACCCATGGAGTCGAACAATCTCCCGGATAAACACTTGAGTAGTTTCTGCAGCGGACGGAACTTGCTTGAGAGGTAGAAAGTGAGCCGTTTTATGAGAAATGGTCTACCACCACCAAGATAGTAGTGAAATCTTCAGAGGGAGGTAGGTCCACCACAAAGTCCATAGCAATGTCACTCCATGGTTGGGTTGGAACGGGAAGAGGATTTAAAAGACCCCAAGGTCGAGAACGAGTATTCTTGGATCGTGCACAGGTTTCACAGGAGAAGACATAAGAATTGCAGTCTTTGGCTATTTCAGGCCACCAAAAATTTCTTTGTATAAGTTCTTGAGTCCGGGTGACACCAAAATGTCCTGCCAATCTGCTGTCATGGCAAGTTTATAGTACTAACAGACGTGCCTCGGTGGGGATGAAGATTTTGTCTTGGAAATAATAAAGACGATCCTTTACGGGAAAATCCGGAGGCGTGCTGAGACAGGAAGAAGCTTGTCTGACGAAGTGAAGTCCAACAGGCTGGGCTGTAATAGTAAAAAATGTTGCGGAGACAGAATGTTCTCAGGTACTGGATCGGGAACAGGCTCTGGTTGGTACATTCGGGACAAAGCACCTGGTTTTGTGTTCTTAGATGCGGGGCGATATGTTAAATGGAAATTGAACCTAGAGAAAAAGAGCGACCACCAAGCGTGACATGGCCTCAATCTCTTGGCAGTTCGAAGATATTCCAAGTTCTTGTGGTCTGTAAGTATTAGTATCGGTTGTTCCGCCTCCTCCAGGAGGTAGCGCCATTCCTCAAGAGCGGCTTTAATAGCCAAGATTTCGCGGTCAGCTACATCATAATTCTTCTCTGTGTTTAGTTTCCTAGAAAAGAAGGCAACTGGATGAAGAATGGCTTTTAGACCAAACCGCTGGGAAAGGGAACAATTTGTGAAAAGTTCTTAATTAATTTTCTGTAGAAGTTGGCGAAGCCAATAAAGCGTTGTACTGATTTGCGCTCCACAGGTACTGGCCAGTCCAGAATAGCTGAAACCTTTTGGGGATCCATCTCTACCCCCCAGGGGAGATCTTCAGACCCAGGAATTGTATGTTAACTTTATCAAATTCGCACTTTTCAGGCTTGGCGTATAGTCCATGAGTACGAAGGCGGGCCAGAACCTCTCTCACATGAACACGATGTTCCTCTTGGGAAGAAGAGGAAATAAGGATGTCGTCAAGGTAGACCACCATAAAGTTATCGATGTAGTCCCTGAAAATATCATAGACAAAATGTTTAAAGGTGGCCGGAGCGTTGCATAGCCCAAAGGGCATTACTAAATACTCTAAGTGCCCAAAACGGGAGCGAAAGGCCGTCTTCCACTCATCTCCTTTATGAATCCTGATCAAATTGTAGGCTTCTTGCAGGTCCAATTTGGAGAAGATGCAGGCAGATTGAAGTCTCTGAAATAAATCAGGCATAAGAGGAAGTGGGTAGCGGTTCTTGACTGTGATCTTATTGAGCTCCCGATAGTCTATACAGGGTCGCAGGGAACCATCCTTTTTCTCTACAAAGAAAATTCCAGCCCCTGCAGGAGAAGTGGATGGCCGGATGAATCCCTTCTTGAGATTTTCTTCGATGTAATCTTTAAGGATCAGAGTCTCTGGTTCAGAAAGAGGATAAGTTCTTCTAAAAGGAATGGGAGCTCCTGGTTGTAGATCAATAGGGCAATCATATGGATGATGAAGAGGAAGAGCGTCTGCCTTAGACTTATCAAATACGTCCAGGAAAAAATCATGATAGGCCACAGGAATAATGTCCAAACAGAACAGAGTTCCAGCTCGAGGAAAGTAAGAATGTAGGCAGTAGTCTGAATGAAAAGATATCTCGTGAGAGACCCAATTGACAGCAGGGTTATGAGTCCTCAACCAAGGCATTCCCAGGATCACAGGAAACAGCGGGGAGGTGTGAGAGAACGCGGAAAAGCCGCTGCGTGTACTGACAGCAAGGCGGCTGATTCCGCGTCCAACGCGGAGGTCTGCACGCGGAAGCGTGCATCTAGTGACATGGCAGAACGCGGAAAAGCCGCCGCATGTAATGACAGCAAGGCGGCTGGTTCCGCGTCCAGCGCGGCGGTTTGCACGCAGCAACGTGCAGCTAGTGTGGCTGAGCCTGTTAGTTCACACAGGTTTAAGGCAGAACTGTTATGATGGCCAAGGAGGGATAATTATCAGTTATCAGAGCTGGTAACCATTGGTTGATCACTTCAGGGTGGCGCCAGAGAGCAATGCACTATATATGGTTACCGCTGGCCACTCTCAAGTTGTCTGTCGTTGCGATCACTACGTGGAAGCACTCAGACCTTAGTCAGATCCGACAGTGTGTTTGAACCAGGAGGACCTGGGAATTCACACTGAGCCAGATTACTTGTGTTAATATTCTGTTATACTTCAGACTAGTTTCAGGGTGTAGAGACCACGGACCTCACACCCAAGACTAGGGAACTTGCATTATCATTCTGTTATACTTCAGACTAGTTCCAGGGTGTAGAGACCACGGACCTCACACCCAAGACTAGGCATTGTTTGTTATTTGTTATGACCTGTTGCTTTCCTGACTATCCCTCTGCTTTCTGATTCGGTACCACGCATATCTGATATCACGTTGCCAAACCCTGCCTGACTTGGATACCGAATCAGCCTTCTGTCTTTGTACTTTATCTGTCTGTGTGTTGCTGACCTGGCTTGCCCGACCTCGAGATCTATCTCTCTCCACTTAAGAGATAGTCTCCAAGATCAGTCAGTGACATCCACATTTAGGTGTCACTCACTCTCTGGTCCTTCCTACCTTCAGCCTGACTCCACCCCTTGGAGAATCTCAGGCTGCTGGAAGGTTTCTGTACCCTCCATAGCAGTATCTTCTGTACTGCTTAGGGTCACCTGTTCATCAGGTGGGTTGCTCAAAGTCATACTGTTACACCAAACACTCACCATATATATATATATCTAGAGGTGTCCAGAGGTTAGCGCTATATCTGTATTATTGGTGATTCTGCAGATCATCCATAATCAGGTATAGATCTGTATTCTTGGTGATACTGCAGATCACTAATAATCAGATTCTCTCTGTGTGTTGATACCAATCGTTACAGGAGGGTATCAAGTCGAAGCTTAAGTATTCCTGATGCTCCCCTTGAGTAGTGACTAAAAGAGGCAGAGTCTCTGTAGTAATAGGGCCGGAGCTAATTGCAGATCCATCTTCCAGTTGGATAACGAGAGGTTGGCGTTTATGACGGGTAGGGAGCATCAGTTGTTGCGTCAACTGGAGGTCTAAAAACATGAGCAGGCTCCTGAGTCCACAAAGGCCTTAATCATGACGCTCCTTCCTTGCGGTCCCTGTAACGAGAGAGTAAGTGGCATGTGAGAAGAGGCAAACGGAGGAGAAGGAGTACCACTTGTACACACCACAAACTCAGTCTCACCGGAAGGTCTGACCGGACAGTTGATGCGGAAGTGACCCGGAGCCCCGCAGTACAGACACAGATTAGATGATCTTCTATGCTGTCTCTCTTCCTGTGAAATGGCCGGGCGAGCAAGGCCTATTTGCATAGGTTCAGGTTCATCTTGAGCAGGAGGAACAGAAGATACTGGAGTAAACGTGGGTTTGGGACTAGGTAGTCTCAAGGCCGGCCTGACAGACCCGGACCTCTCAGAACGTCTTTCCCTTAAAAGTCTGTCAATCTGTATGGACAGATGAATCAGATCTTTCAAGGAATCCAGGACACCAACCCTGGCCAGTTCATCTTTAAGGGTGTCAGAGAGCCCCTGGCGAAACTGGAACCTAAGAGCGGAGTCATTCCAAGTGACATCTGCTTCCCAATGGCAGAACTCCATCACATAGTCCTCCACCAGTCTCCTTCCTTGCCGAAGAGATTGAAGAGCATTGTCAGCAGAAGCAGCCCTCCCGAGGTCATCATAGATCTCTGCCATAGTTTCAAAAAAGGTGTTAAGATCTCTTAAAGCTGGATGACGTTGCTCCACTAGACGGAGAGCCCAGGCCTGGGGTTCTACCTGAAGAAGAGAGATGACTGCTCCCACCTTAATCTCCTCATTAGCATAAGTCCGAGGTAGCAAAGAGAAATGAAGGCGGCCGGCACTTTGGAACCAGCGAAACTTTTAACAATCTCCGAAAATTGTTCAGGCAACGGCAGTCTTGGCTCAGAAGGAAGAAAAGCAGCACCCTCCACTGGAACTGACCCGTCTCCTGCTGGAGGAGGGACTACAGAAGCAGGGGCAGAGGCAAGGGCAGGAGCAGAAGTAGGAGCAGGAGCACCATCAGAAGCGGGGACTGCCCCACGAAGCTGGTCCCAGATCTCCTGGTAACCTCTTTGGACCTCATCCACTGAAACACGCAATTGCGTAACAAGATCATACAGAATCTCTACAGGGGAACGAGCTCCACTGGCGTCCATCCTGGCTGCTCGTTACTGTTAGGTCTTCAGTCCCTGTTGACCTTCCCACGAATGAAGAGGTGTTACCCAGTAGTGGAATCTATGTGACCATGGGTCTTCACCCACACCCCCTTGAGGGGAGTGCAGGAATTACACCCCCTTGAGGGGGATGTAGAGCTTCGCTGCCTAGTGCCCACCAGGTCACTACTGGGATTACCTCAGCGAGTGGTCGGGAGAACAGTGACGCTAATTGTGGAACAGACGTGGTCAGATGCACGCGCAATCGCTTACACGCACGCACACCCTGCACGCGTGTGCATATCGCGCAAGGCCAAACGCCGAGCAGGAAGGGAACAAAGAAGACCCAGCGAGCCCCCATGTGTGCGCACTAAGGAACACGCACGAGAACGTTGCGGCAGGACGCCATGGTGAGTGTGACAATAACCTACCACAGCCTTTTACTAGTCTTTTACTTTAAACAGCTGGCATACTACTAACACTTGTGGATACTTTTAAAGATGCTAGACTGCTAATAGCCTTCCACTGTTTAGCAGTATAAGAAGCTGGATGTTAGTACTTCTGAATTCTACCTTATAGATGTCAATACTATTAAGGATTGTGGATGACATATCATTAATATAATGTGAAGGCCTTTTTTGTAGATATGAAGGACTACTAACATCAGCATGTTTGTGTGGCTCATTACATGTGTTTTCATGATGTGCCAGTAAAGTTATTATAATTTTTAATTATTTAGTGCCAATGTCTTCCATAACATTGTACACAATACAGAGTAGACAATAGTGGGGACTCGGGAGCATAGAAGCATGAGCAGTTCAACACTTGGTACAATCAGGACATCCAACGGCACTAGTACAAATACATACAATTATTTGGTAGTTTGAAACCATCACCAATACATCAAAACAAAACATTTGTAAAGCACTTTTCTGCCATAGGACATGTCACGCATGGACTTATCTCAGATCACTGGTACATGTTCATTGCATAGAGCACAACAGAAACAGGGAATACTTGGAATAGCATGTTTCATATTACGATGTTCTCGGTGCCTATGCTCTGACACCACATAAATACATTACAAATGAATTATTTCTCCTCCAGTGCCCCTCGGACACAGACTGTCAGATCTCCCTGATGGAAGGTCAGTGGATGCCTTTTACTAATAAAACATCCTATTCTTGGGAAAGTATTGGTAGTGCAAATGATGATGTCACAGCAATCTATATATGCAAGCTCACAATGTAGGTGTAAGTACCACTTTTAATATTTTCACTTCAATTTATTTAGTCAACATTTGTTATCACTACGAATGGTTAATGAGATGCTAATAATTCTGCAATAATGCACATTTATGCAGCTTGGAAAGTGACCAATCTAATGCAGTAATTGAAATCAACAGTACGAAAACTAACCTATTCACCAAATACATGCTTCCAGTCAAAACTGCATTTTCTGCCGGTAATTAACTTGTGAAATGAAATATACACATACAAGGACACTACTGCTTATTACCACTAATCTATATATTTAGGACCTAAATTGTACCAGTTGCTTTTAACTCAACAGTAAATCTATAGCAAAAACAATTCCGTTCAGAAAGAATGGTTTTCTGCATTCTAAATGATATATCCATGCTCCGTTGCATGGCTCTATACTTGTGTATCAATTAGCGAGATGATTCTTTATTAACAAAAATCAATGTGTTATAATGCTGGAAATGCTTTGAAAGCACAGCATCAGAAGATGAAGATGGCATAGCCAGTAGTCTCAACTTTGGCATTTAGCTACTTAAAAAAAAACAAGTCTCTATATAATGATTCCTTCAGTCCCCCTCGGTTGCCTGTGATAACACCCAGTAGCTTATTTTGACTGTGCTTGAGATATAGGGCTAGTGGCTAAACATAACCTAGCAACTAAAGGCTGTTTTGTTAAAAAGTTGCTCCAGATTTTCTCTTTATCTGGTGGTGAGTACTGCTGCAAGTAGACTGTGATAAGATACATGGAACTGACCCATGAACGTTATACAGACTAGTAAAAAAGCTGAAGAGACCATAATTCAAGTTTCCACGTCTTTTAAAGTGACTGAAATCTCACCAAACTAAAATGATAAATGGATATTTTTGGAGTGTCTAAAGGTCCGTACACACGCCGGACTGCAGGAAACGACGGGTTCGTCGTCACCTCCTGCTGGGTGTGTTTTCAGCAGACAGTCCGGCGTGTGTACAGTCTGACGGCAGACTGATATGGCTGTTTCTGAGCGATCCGCCGGGCGGATCGCTCAGAAACAGCCGTATCAGTCTGCAGACAGACTGTACACACGCCGGACTGTCGCTGGAACGCCCGCCCAGCGGGAGGTGACGACGCACCTGTCGTTTCCTGCAGTCCGGCGTGTGTACGGACCTTAAAACACCTTTTTGGCAGACTATTTGAAGAAATGACTTTTGCTTTATGTAGATATCAGGGTTTGTGTTTGAAGATGTTTTCACAAAGAATGTACGCATCACAGATATGTGATTTATTTCACCACTTACTATAAGGTATTATTTGGATTCTGCTATAGTTTCACTTAAGTTCAATTATTAACTTGCTTGTACTGATTGCATTTATTTCATAATATTCAAGATATTTATCAGTAAAAAGCTTCCACAGAGCCTCCATCAGGGATTCTGCCTTGGCAAGAATTTCAAGGTCTATCTTGAGGTCTACTTTGCTTAATTTATGGCCACTAAGGGAAATAGCTCATAAGTAAAAGGTAATGGAAACTTACAGTTGCGTAACTACAGAGCTATAGGCCCAAGTGCAAATTTTACACTTCGACCTCCAGCACTGTATTGCATGATGCAGGACATGAAAATTGCCTCTCCAAGTACAGGCACTGTGTGAGTGGTCAAAAAAATGTGAGGGTACGGGATATCACCTCTAATTGGCTCGTCTCACCCATGTATAAAAGTCGGCAAAAAGAAGAATAATATAGGGAGCTCAGAGCTGGTGTAATAGTAAGATATCAAAAATTTATTGCAACCTCTTATGGCCTATGGACATACAAAACAAACCAACATATACCCTCCCTTAAAAACAATCCCTGGAGCAGCTATGGGGCTATGGCTACTGCGTGAGACCGGAGTGCACTCCTATATAGTCCTTTTGCATGCATGTAAATATGAAGCTTGTTCCTTTCTTCAGGCCCAACAATAACTTTGCATCCAGGTGCGAACCAGGTAAGGTCACCGATAGTGGCGCTACTGATCAACCCGCATGTCCATACATGTCATTGTGTACCTCTGCAATACAATTGCATACGCATCTCATTACTGACACTGCAAACGTGTCAAACCTCCGCTCCCCGCCGATTCAACACAACTTATATTCAAACAACTCCCGGAGTGAAAAGCAGCCATTCATCAAATCTGCCGTATGTATAATCTCACCACACCGGTATGTCGGTCATCGTTGGGGCAGCCTGCGGCGCTGTGAGAGTTCCTGGTGGTGTCGGACGTAATGCGGGGGGAGGAAGAGAAGCGGAGGTGCGGGTGATCAGAGCCGGGACACACTTCCGGGTAGCGCCGTGTGTCACGTGACGCGTTTCGTCACGACCCACGTGACTTCTTCAGACGTGACCGTCTGGGGACTACGATACCCAACTTTTAAGAAAAGAATCAATGTGGATTTATAAATGTGAAAGCTTATATCCAAAAGGGCTCAATAGGGATCTGAATATAAAATCTTTTTTGTAAAAAACGCACGGACGCGGACATTAATGCCCTATAAACGTAGACAAACTGCCCTGTTGTCATTCCTAAGGTGCATACAGCCACTATGGCCAGTAGGTGGCAACGAACGGACTGTTTTAACTCACATATGATTGGCTTGGTAGCCATAAAAGGATGCACACCCCTACCTACGTCACGTCTGAAGAAGTCACGTGGGTCGTGACGAAACGCGTCACGTGACACACGGCGCTACCCGGAAGTGTGTCCCGGCTCTGATCACCCGCACCTCCGCTTCTCTTCCTCCCCCCGCATTACGTCCGACACCACCAGGAACTCTCACAGCGCCGCAGGCTGCCCCAACGATGACCGACATACCGGTGTGGTGAGATTATACATACGGCAGATTTGATGAATGGCTGCTTTTCACTCCGGGAGTTGTTTAAATATAAGTTGTGTTGAATCGGCGGGGAGCGGAGGTTTGACACGTTTGCAGTGTCAGTAATGAGATGCGTATGCAATTGTATTGCAGAGGTACACAATGACATGTATGGACATGCGGGTTGATCAGTAGCGCCACTATCGGTGACCTTACCTGGTTCGCACCTGGATGCAAAGTTATTGTTGGGCCTGAAGAAAGGAACAAGCTTCATATTTACATGCATGCAAAAGGACTATATAGGAGTGCACTCCGGTCTCACGCAGTAGCCATAGCCCCATAGCTGCTCCAGGGATTGTTTTTAAGGGAGGGTATATGTTGGTTTGTTTTGTATGTCCATAGGCCATAAGAGGTTGCAATAAATTTTTGATATCTTACTATTACACCAGCTCTGAGCTCCCTATATTATTCTTCTTTTTGCCGACTTTTATACATGGGTGAGACGAGCCAATTAGAGGTGATATCCCGTACCCTCACATTTTTTTGTCCAGTTAAATTGCTACGGTTGATGTCCCAGGTGTACTAGTTGGATTGATGATTATAACTACGCACAACAATTTTTAATAGATCATTAATACAATTGATTGCAACTTCATATAATGGCTTATGTACCTAGATTTGACATTTCACAGGACTCTGAAGATCCCTATGAGGGGATAGAGGATGAGGTTGCTAGTGAAGATAAACTGCTATTGGTACGATTATTTCACCAACATAAACGTATTGTTATTAAATTTATTAAGAAAAAGTTAGAAATTATAAGCATGGATAGATATATAGACAAGAACATCATCCCAAGAGGCATTAGAGAGAGAGTAGCCCCGGCCGAACATCTGCAAACTCTACGCATGCTCCCTGAGTGGGAAAAAGAGTGCAAAGCACATGGCCTTAGAATTATGAAAATATTTGTAAAAGAGGAAAAAATCCAATTTAAGGACGTTGAAAAAGAACTTGAGATAAGTACTCAGAAATTAAATGAATATAAAGATAAAGATTCTTTTCAGGAATTAAATGAGAGATTAAAAAAGGATATGGAAAAGGAACAGGAAAGAATCAAAGAAATTAAAGAAAAGAAGTTTAATCGGGATATTGAGGATTATAAAAATGGTGACATATTTAACTTAACTGGTCGAAAATATGGAAGTAGGCGTGGATCAGGCAGGCGTGTCGGCTGGGGCAGTAATATAGAAGAGTCAGGGACTGATACCTCAGGCCACGAGGACAGTGCTGGTTCTGGTAAACCCAGAAATAGAGATAAAAAGGGAAAATATAACGTAAAAGAAACAGAAATACAAATAAGGACAAAAAACAGACTAAGGGTGATGATTCCCGTTTTTTAGGAAAAGGAAAAGGGGAAGGGGAAGACGAGGAAGAAGAAGAAGAGATAGGGATGCAGTTGAGACAGAGGCAGAACAAAGGGGGGTCGTCCCGCTAGATGCAAGTGAAGGACGCCCTGATGTTTTAATGGACGTGATCAATTTGACACAAGAGGAACTATCTGAGACACAAATCTCCCTTTTACGAAAAGGGCTTAGCTTCTGTCCAAGACAGAATGGCTGTGAATTTGAGACCTTTAAAGATATCCAATTGTTTTTACGTAGGGTTCTTCTGAGACGCATGCACCTTTCTGATGCCTCTAGTGCATCCCTGGATAAAGGTAATCCCCCTGCCCCTATAGATATAGATGATTTTGATCTAGAGGATTTATTTGAGGAAGCTGAAATGGCCAGTCGCCCTAGAACCTTGCATGTTAATGTTTTCCCAAAATCAAAGTACATGCCCCCCCTGAGTTCAAATAGACATGTGTCCATGTTTATGGACCTTGTGGCTGAAGATTTGAAAAGTATTGATTGGGATAAGAAAGCTCGGGATAATTTAACACGGACAGAAAGAGAGGCCCTAAAAGCGCTCCAGACCAATCCTAAGATCATTATAAAAAGAAGTGATAAGGGAGGTAATGTCGTTTTGATGACAACCAGCAACTATGAACAGGAGGCTAGAAGACTACTTAATGATAGATCAACCTATGAGAGGATTAATGCTAGTCCCTTTAAGGAATTGATGGAAAAAATCAACCTCAAAGTCCAATGGGGCTTTCTTGAAGGCGTTCTAACAGAAAAAGAACTAAAATTTCTAACCATAAATGAATATACAATTCCTACTTTTTATTTTTTACCCAAAACCCATAAAAATTTATTGAACCCCCCGGGCCGCCCGATAGTTTCGGGCAATAACGGCCCTTTGGAAAAACTAGCTAATTATGTTGACCTTAAAATTAAAGATATTGTGACAGCTCTACCTTCTTTTGTAATGGACACGAGGGATGTACTGGCAGGCATCGAGGGTGTGTGCGTTGAAGAGAGCTGGCTACTGGTGGGACTAGATGTAGAGTCCCTATTTACCTCCATCCCTAACTCTAGGGGTTTGGAGGCTCTTGAATTCTACTTAATAAATCATTACTCGGGTTACGAGTCCCATGCCGAGTTTGTCTTGGACTCCATGAAGCTAATCCTGGAAAATAACTATTTTGAGTTCGGTGGCTCAATATACAGACAGAAGAGGGGCGTTACAATGGGGGCGGCGTGCTCCCCGGCCTACGCGTGCCTTCACCTAGGATACTGGGAGCAGGAGGTTGTGAGGTGCGCGCGTGGATACGCGGAGCACGTCGCCCTCTGGATACGTTATGTGGACGACATCTTTCTCCTCTGGAAAGGAAATGATTTAGAATTAAAAGAATTTGTAGCAGAACTCAACTCGAACGATAGGAACATCTTCCTTACTTATACATACGATGCTGGAGAAATCTCCTTCCTTGACCTGATGATTAAAAAAGTAGGGACCTCCCTAGAGACCTGCACATATAGAAAACCCACAGCGGGTAATACCCTTTTGTTGGCATGTAGCTCTCATTTACCCGCCCAAAAATGGGCCGTGCCCACTGGGCAGTTTCTGCGATTACGCAGAAACTGCAGTAATATTAATGATTTCGAAAGAGAGGCGGGTGAACTGAGGGCTAGATTGCTGGCAAGGGGTTATCCAAACAGGATTATTATCACCGCATACAAGAGAGCCCTCGCTAAAAATAGGGGGGATCTTTTGAAAAGAGCTGAGGAACAGCAGGGGATATCCCCATCACAACCTAGAACGGTAAATACAGCTAATTGTGTGTCAAGAGTTGTGACCCCATACAGTGCTCACTATATGGAGATAAAAGAAATTTTACAGAGACACTGGCATCTCCTAAAAAGAGACCCAATTACGGCAAAAATAGTTGGGGAATACCCACATATGGCTGCAAGGAGGAGCAATAATCTAAATGATCTCCTGGTTAGAAGTGAATTTGGATGGGGTGGCCCCCCTATATGTAAAATGTCTAAAAAAGGTATGCACAAATGTTTGGATTGTGATATGTGTCGCTATGTCCTCAAGAGTAATCGGTTCTCAAATTTTGATGGATCAAAATCCTTTTGGGTTAACGATTATATTTCATGTAATACCTCTCGGGTTGTTTATCAGATTAAATGCCCATGTAACTTAATTTATATTGGGAAAACATATAGATCTTTAAACACTAGGATTGGTGAACATATTTCTAATATTAAAAGTACCAATGTGGATAAAAAGAAACTGAATCCTCTGGCTCTGCACTTTAAAACTACCCATAATTCGGATGTGTCCGGTCTACGCTTTATGGGCATATACAAACTTAATATCAGCCCACGCCGTGGGGACTACGATACCCAACTTTTAAGAAAAGAATCAATGTGGATTTATAAATGTGAAAGCTTATATCCAAAAGGGCTCAATAGGGATCTGAATATAAAATCTTTTTTGTAAAAAACGCACGGACGCGGACATTAATGCCCTATAAACGTAGACAAACTGCCCTGTTGTCATTCCTAAGGTGCATACAGCCACTATGGCCAGTAGGTGGCAACGAACGGACTGTTTTAACTCACATATGATTGGCTTGGTAGCCATAAAAGGATGCACACCCCTACCTACGTCACGTCTGAAGAAGTCACGTGGGTCGTGACGAAACGCGTCACGTGACACACGGCGCTACCCGGAAGTGTGTCCCGGCTCTGATCACCCGCACCTCCGCTTTTCTTCCTCCCCCCGCATTACGTCCGACACCACCAGGAACTCTCACAGCGCCGCAGGCTGCCCCAACGATGACCGACATACCGGTGTGGTGAGATTATACATACGGCAGATTTGATGAATGGCTGCTTTTCACTCCGGGAGTTGTTTGAATATAAGTTGTGTTGAATCGGCGGGGAGCGGAGGTTTGACACGTTTGCAGTGTCAGTAATGAGATGCGTATGCAATTGTATTGCAGAGGTACACAATGACATGTATGGACATGCGGGTTGATCAGTAGCGCCACTATCGGTGACCTTACCTGGTTCGCACCTGGATGCAAAGTTATTGTTGGGCCTGAAGAAAGGAACAAGCTTCATATTTACATGCATGCAAAAGGACTATATAGGAGTGCACTCCGGTCTCACGCAGTAGCCATAGCCCCATAGCTGCTCCAAGGATTGTTTTTAAGGGAGGGTATATGTTGGTTTGTTTTGTATGTCCATAGGCCATAAGAGGTTGCAATAAATTTTTGATATCTTACTATTACACCAGCTCTGAGCTCCCTATATTATTCTTCTTTTTGCCGACTGTGTGAGTGGTGTAAACAGAGGAAAATGATTACCACTACTCAAAGCCTATACAACTACAGCACCAATAAAACGCAGGCACTGGAGGAAGGTTCCATGGTCCCTCATGTCATAGGTCCCAGTGCGGTCACAAACATTGCATCCCCTATAGCTGTGCCACTAAATACTTATCAGCTCTGAAGTTGAATAAATGGTAACTTTGAATTAACTATATCATTGAAATAAGCCACTTTATCATATAATGGGCACACATAGCATCTGCCAGATGCTCCAAAATCCTTCTGAACCCAATACAGCTTTCACTTCACTTCTGGATGAATACTGTCAGGAGCACAAAGAACATTTTAAGATCTGTACTTTGCACTTCAACCAAGATATATATTAACTCTGAATTAAATATTTCTAGGTACTCTGTTAAGTAAGCAAAGCCCCACCACCACCACTTTGTAGAGCATCTTTATATCCTTGTCCAACGTTAAGGATAAGGGTTTCATGTCCACTTTCCGTAACAGGGGAGATAGGAGGCAATCAAGTAACTCCTAGTCACATAATGAATGTCAGATCCAGTCATTTACTGCTTGAATATATATTTGGTACCATAATATTCTAGATAAATGGAAAAAAGAACCCATTCATCTCATTTTACATATTTATTTAATAAAAAAATAAACATTGTTTAAAATATTTCTCCTATTTCTCAAGAAGAAAACAAATAAAAAAATAGTTCATGTATAGCATCAAAAGAAACACCAATCTTTCTTCTTAAAAATTCATATATTGTGCAGTTACTCATCAATACATCATTTCCCAAAAGCCTAAAAATGGTGTGTACAAAGATTTAAAGGTTTTAATATCTTGGGTATGCAGGTCTGCAGTGGTTAAATGTAACCTAAAGTGTGAGGGGCGCAGAGGCTGCCATATTGGTATGTTCTACAAATGCCGTTTGCTTGGATCTTTTTGTTTCGATTTTGCATAACAAATATATATCCCTCTCACTTCAGGTTTCCTTTAACAGATTCATTATGAGACCTTTTGAAAAACAAATGTAAATTGTTCAAGAGTGTCTTAGTTGACAAAGAATCAGGATGTTAATAAGAAAAGTAATTTTCCTCCATGGGCCCTCCCCTGGTTTCCAGGTGCCGACAAGGCTAACTGGTCCGACTCCACTTCATGCTTGTGCTTACATTTAATTTGTACTCTAATGAGATTGGCATGAGTGGTGGCTGTTAGTATAATATTAGGGATGACAGATATGGACATGGTTATGTACAGTGCCTAGCACGCAAATAACTATGCTGTGTTCCCTTTTTTTCTTTCTCTGGCTGAAAGAGTTAAATATCAAGTATGTAAGTGGCTGACTCAGTCCTGACTCAGACAGGAAGTGACTACAGTGTGACCCTCAATGATAAGAAATTCCAACTATAAAACACTTTCCTAGCAGAAAATGGCTTCTAAGAGCAGGGAAGAGATGAAAAGGTTCAATAGTTCATAGATTTTAGCTCTGGCACACTTCAACCAATGTGTCATTGAGCAAAAATAATAAAACAGTTAAAACTTAAAAAGTAGATTTAAACATAAAATAAAACTGGAGTGTCTTAAAAAGTCATTTTTAGGAGAAGGAAGATAGATTCAATTGTTTATTTCATTAGTTTATTTTAGCCTCGGGTGTCCTTTAAGGGGGGCACTAAGGGTATGCTCAGTAGTCCACCCTGCAGTGATAATTGGTCTTGCCCAAGGACTTCTTACTGGATAAGTATTGGTTTCAGCCAGGATTCAAACCCTGGTCTCTTATGTGAGAGGTGGTGCCCTTAACGAGGACACTATCCAGCCACTACTTTGACCCCTCCCATTCGTGCACAGGATGTGAGCAGAACTATCTAGCCTCAGAGCACGCTGCATGCCCATTACATACTTGCCTGTGCACACTGACACAGTGACACACAGAAAGAAATAGGGAATCATGGAAGGATGTAGATGGTGTGAGCAGCTTGCAGTAATAGCAAGGCAGGTTAGATGGAGCCCTCCTTGTTTACTGCAGGAGGTGCGTATGGGTGAGTGTTCATTAAATATTCCCTGTACAAAGCTGTGGAAGAAAAGTGTCAGCAATAAGTAAAGCAGTTAAATAAATTAAATACATAAATGAATGCATTTTGTTCAGTGTCAGAAAGGTTAATAAAGGATTCTTGTGAGGTTTACAGTCTTGAAAAATTAGAGACATCTGAAGGTTATTATATTGTCTCCTTTACAGACAAGCCTGTATATAAACAGTGATTATGCTTGTAGCTCCAAGCAATAAAATCACAACTGCTGAGAATAATGTAAATACCAAAAGCCCCTGCACTGCATACTTCATTGAAGTTAATAAGAGCATGTCATAGACTGAATTACTATTCCCTGCAGAGCGCACTGAACAAAGCAAAGTAAAAACAACTTTAACAAAACACAAAGATAAATGGCATTCATTTTTGATAAATGTGTAAGTGGTTAACAAAAACAGGTTATTATAGTGCAGTGTTTGTTCTTTCCAGCAGTTTATTTAATAGGATTGTTTCTTATTTTAATAAGCTTTCAAAATGTAAATAATATAGGCATGGCTGATTAATCTGGAAAACAACTTGTTTAAATGCAGATGATCGCACAGGATTTATGCAACGCTAGCTGCAAATTGTACATTTTATTAGCTGGCGGTATAATTGAGGTGCTGTGGGTGTGCTAAAGAGAGAACTTGTGCAGCTAGGCAGCTTGCATAACAATTTGAGTTGCTAAATGCAACAAATAAGGGTTTTTTTTTTTGTTTTTTTTTTACATTTCTGACACTTGGAAACTGAAAATCAGAAAACTTTGACTGACTAGTGTCCCTTTCTACCACCTGTTGATAAATGGAATCCATATTTTATTTACTTGCTCCAATCAAATGGAAAACATTATCTTTAAGACACACACAAGTACTTTTACTGTTAGGCTACGTTCATAGTGGTGCATTGCAGTGCAACGTAACAGCCACTTTGTAACACGGCTTGCCACGCTGCAATGCACCACCTATGCGACATTCACAGTGTGGTGGGTGTGTTGCAGTATAAGGTCATGCTGCATCCTAATGCACTGCATAACTGCAAAAAGACACTGCAGGGTGCCACAGAGATCAAACAACAAATTTCCAGAAGGGTGTTGCTTCGGTCCTCTCCCACATGGTGAGTGAGCTGTTGTGGCCTCCGTCAGTAACTTCTCTGCTGCAGTAAGGGCTTGTTCACACTACAAGAGCTTTTCTAAGTGCTTTGTGATTTTAAAAGCTCTTGCTAATTATCCTATGTGTGTCTTCACACTGGAGTGATGTGATTTTGTAAAATTCCCCATAGCATTGCATTAGCAAGAGCTTTTAAAATCTCTAGCGCTTAAAAAGCTCTTGTAGTGTGAATCAGCCCTAATAGGTACTGCTACTCATCACGTTCATTTTTTTTTGAGCCATGAGCAGCAAATCATCTCAAGACTCAAATTTGAAATAGATTTTGTAAGTTGCTTGTTAAGATAAATATTAATTTTAATGTCTTTGCACAAGCCTACTATCTTAGAGGAAGCTTGAAATGAAATGGATATAGAAGGTTCCTTTGCCTGTTGTATTGATCCCCTATCTCCGATATTTTTGGAATTACTGGCCTAGAATGTTTATGCAGATCAGGTGTTCCAACTCATCTAACTTCTTTTTTGTTCTAGGTGTGATGAAGATCCAGCTGAAGCCAAATAATCAGCATGACAGCCAGGCACAAGAGTTGTTTAAAGTGTAACTATCGGGCATAAAATAAAAAAAAAAATTCTTTATTTTTATCTGGTAAACAAGTAATAAGGATGCTAACTAGGCAATCCAAAAGATAAAAATCACTATTACTTTTCTTGTTGATAAATGATCAGTCCCCAGTTTAAATTACTCTTATTTGGTACATTGCCGCACAAAGGAAGTTGCAGCAGGGCATGTTGGATTGTCCTTTTTTGCTTCTCTACTTTTCCCTCAGACTTATCTAATACAGCCTGATTGGCTGTAGCCTCTTTCACTCCTGTTTTCCCCTCCTACACCTCTGTTCCTCTCTGATTGGCCAATATTTCTTATGCTGAGACAATGCACTTTCTATTGCAGAGCTGGGTGGGAGTGCCTGAAGACTGGGAGGAGGGCGGGCAATGTATACACAGTCAGGCAGAGAAGAGTAAGTGAGGAAATTACATCAGGATTGGCTTCAAGATATACACAGTTAAAATGGAGAGTACTAAGAAGGATTTTCTCTTTTTCTACTATAAAAAAATCACTAAAATCAAAACGTGGACAGTGCAATACATATGTTATGTAAGTAGAGCAAGTATTTATCTTCTTATATACAGTATGTGTTTTTTTTTTCTGGGATAGTTTTGCTGACAGCTCCTCTTTAAAGCGTGATAACAATATTGTAGCACTCATATTTATCAAATCCAATTTATGTAGCGAGAGTATGGTGAAGCACTATTCCTTAGTAAGGAAGGTGGATGTGCCTTGGTCCGATCTGGCAGCACCCCAGAATATCGTTGCTAGAAGTGAAGGTAGACCGGCACCATCCGTTGTATTCAATATTCTTTTATTGCTCTTTTAATGCATAGCAGCCATTACAGCGACGTTTCGAAGTATGAACTTCTTTATCAAGTTAGGCTGAGTATAAATGACACAATGGGTTACATTCATGCGCTTTAAATAGCAAATAGTAGCTGGGAACACCAATAGCCATAGAGTATACTCATATCCAATAGCAGCGGTCCTTACAGAGTCGGACCTGAGAGAAAACTAAGCTAGAGGGATCCCATTGGATGCCACAATGTGAGGCTACTCACCCACAAATTTTCAAATTATCAGCACCGTATCAGAAGACACCACCTGGCTCCTGGCAACTCCCCATGTCTCACCACTCCGCCCACCTGACGGCGGACTTGATGGGAGACATCGGGCAGTCACGTGGGCCGGCGTGACGTGACACGTCATCGCCGCCCACTTCGCCAGGGCCCAATGACGGGAGCGCCGACAATGTCAGCGCTACTCGTCATAGATGGAATGCGGAAGTGACCAAGATACGGAAGTGATATCCTTATGTGTATACGGACATGGCAAAGAATACGGAATCCATGGATACTAATGGTGTATCCATGTATCCATGGAAACTAAAACAATAACAAATGGTCTATAAAGAAGAAGCATTGCCGGAGGGAAAACACATAAGGCTGTTTGGAGGGCTAGGCAGTAAACCTATTATTTTAGATATAGAGAGACATAGGACACTAAGATCAAGGTATTGGAAAATAATAAATATAAGGTCTGTCGCCATAGAGACCAGGGGCACCACTTTATATCTCATATAAAAGGTAAAAGATCTAATTCACGATTAAGGCCCCTGGGCTCCATGGTGTCAAGCACCTTTATCCAGTGAGCTTCCCTCCACAGTAATTTCTTAATACGGTCACCCCCTCTCTTAGGGGGGGCACCTGTTCAAGAACCAAAAATCTAAGTTGGCTAACGTTATGGTTAGCCTGAACAAAATGATACGGGACGGCTTGGTCAGTTAGCTTCTCACGGATCGCGTGTTTATGAGATGATAGTCTCTTTTTTAATTTTTGTGTGGTTTGGCCAACATATAGAAGTCCACATGGACATTTCAATGCATAAACGACAAACATTGAGTCGCAAGTATGGCAACCTTTAATTTTAAATTTAATGCCCCGATGGGGATGAATAACTTCATCTCCTCTAATAACAGAATTGCAATGCACGCAATTCAAACATGGGAACGTACCTCGCCGTGAGAGTGTAACCGACCCGGTCGTCCCCTGTGTGTCTGCATGGACTAATCGGTCCCGTAAGTTATGAGCCCTCCTATAAGAAAAAACAGGTAAATTGTTAAATTGAGATATCTCAGGGAAGCTCTCCGTCAACAGGTGCCAATGTTTTCTAATAATCTTAGATATTTTCTCACTTGCTGTACTGAACCTGGAGACAAAAGGGATTCTGTTATCTAGCTGTCTACGTGATCTCCTTACTGTTCTCTCACCTATTCTTCTCTGTCTGGCATGTGTCACAATATCAGGTGGATAACCCCTTTGTAGGAATTTAATCTGCATCTGATCCATCCTCATCTCTCTGGTATCCCCTTCATCTACAATCATCTGCACCCTCTGAAACTGACTAATAGGCACCGACCTCCTAGTGGCCCACGGGTGAAAACTCCCAAAATGTAATAGGGAGTTAACATCCGTGGGCTTAACATAGAGGTCGGTGACCAACCGGTCCCCTTTCCTAATAACAAGTGTGTCCAAGAAACTAACCTGAGTTTCTGAACTATGAATAGTAAGTTTAATAGTCTGACACTGTTCCATCACTTGCATGACAAAGGCTTGTAGGGTCGAATGTGGTCCCGCCCATATGCAGAAGATGTCATCTATATATCTAAACCACTGTAGGGCATGTTGTTGGAACAGTCCATTGGAATAAATATACATCTCCTCATATACGCCCATATAGATATTAGCATAGGACGGGGCTACATTCGACCCCATCGCCGTCCCCCGTATTTGCATATAATAATCCTCTTCAAATCTAAAATAATTGCATGATAGCACAATATCTAGTAAGCTGCTAACAAAATTAATCTGCTTATCATTAAAGTCTGACGCAGTCTCCAACATGAAGCGGACTGCCTCCACACCCCCATCATGAGGGATGGAGGTGTAGAGGCTCTCCACATCCATCGTCACCAACAGGTAATCTCCAATAATGGGCTGCATATTACGTAGGACCCCTAAAAACATGGGCGTGTCCCGCAGATAAGATTTCTGTGATATCACATACGGTCTTAGTATTCTATCTAGATATCTAGCAATGGGTGCAAAAACTGACTCAACTCCCGCTACGATGGGTCTACCGGGAGGGTTCTCTAGGCATTTATGAATTTTGGGACAGGTGTATAGCACTGGAGTGATCGAAAGGGTCTGTATAAGAAAAGTGGCCAATTTTGAATCGATAATATTGTCCTCCTCAGCCAATTTCACCACACTTGCTATTTTAGATTGTATCATTGGTAGAGGATCCCCATGTAGTGGCCGATAGGTGGTCTGATCCGACAGCTGTCGTAGGATTTCTTGACGGTACATGCTAGTATCCATCACCACAATGGCCCCGCCTTTGTCGGCGGGCTTAATCGTTAACATTGGATTGGCTACCAGTTCATTGATAGCCAAGCGTTCATGTTTAGAGATGTTATTTGACACAGATAGTCCCAATGTTCGAGAGTCCCGTAAAAGAGAATCCACCTCTCCTTGTACGTTTTTAATAAAGATGTCAATCACTTGACACGAAGGAGGCTGAAAATTGCTCTTCAACCTCAACCCTGTATCTTGTAGCTGTAAGGATTCAACGTCACTAGTTGGTATCATAGATGGGAACTCACGGGGAATAGAAAAGAAATATTTCAATTTGATGGATCTAAAGAATCTTTGTAAATCGACATCAATTTCTAGTGGATCAGGAGTCTGTACCGGTGCAAATGATAAACCATGGTTCAGTGCAGACAATTGAGACGGGGTAAGGGTAACCGAGGAGATATTAACAACTATATTGTTTTCTTGTAAGGTTTGTTCTGTCGTGGCCGAAGCCGTTCTCTGATACTGCCGTCGCCTCCGCCCGCCCCTGCGCTTCCTCCTGCGCTTGACGGATGATCGGAGTTGCCCTCCTGAGAGGAGCTCGTCAAAAAATCTGAAGATTCCTGTCGGGCATCTTTGCGTATGGGGCCCTGTGCTCCTCCTGGACGGGGTCTGCGTGTTGGTCTCTTATTGCGGATAGGTCTTTGCCATTGGTACACATAGCCCTGCGTGTAATCTTGCGTGTCACGTTGGTATTTATCCCTCTTTATGGCCTCAATCTCTTTAAGATGACCTTCTAATATAATGGCTAATTCAAGATCAAATCGATCGTATGCCTCCTTAGGGATAAGAGTTTTCAATCTTTCTTCAAGATTGTGGCGTAGAGTAGATAATTTAGGTAATTCTTCCTGGAGTCGTTCTACTGTAAGTACCATGGCATCAAAAGATGCTTTATTCCAAATCATACTACACTTATTGCAGAAAACCACATCATTAGGAAACATAATCGGTGCAACATTTGATCTCATGCCCCTTGGAATTCGTTTAGATCTGTAATACTCAGCTAAAGTCTTAGCATGGAGCTCCAGAGTAACATATGATTTAGCAGTTTTGATGATCTGTTTATATAGAGCTTTATCGTCCTCCATATTCAGATAAGCCACATCCGTAGATACTTGAGACATGATTTTCATCGCCTCCTCAGTAGTATAGGAGAGTATATATGCCTCCATGTTGGCTTGTTCCATTTCTGCCATAGAAACGTGCTCACACCTTGTGCTGGTAAATCACGTAGCGAGAGTATGGTGAAGCACTATTCCTTAGTAAGGAAGGTGGATGTGCCTTGGTCCGATCTGGCAGCACCCCAGAATATCGTTGCTAGAAGTGAAGGTAGACCGGCACCATCCGTTGTATTCAATATTCTTTTATTGCTCTTTTAATGCATAGCAGCCATTACAGCGACGTTTCGAAGTATGAACTTCTTTATCAAGCTAGGCTGAGTATAAATGACACAATGGGTTACATTCATGCGCTTTAAATAGCAAATAGTAGCTGGGAACACCAATAGCCATAGAGTATACTCATATCCAATAGCAGCGGTCCTTACAGAGTCGGACCTGAGAGAAAACTAAGCTAGAGGGATCCCATTGGATGCCACAATGTGAGGCTACTCACCCACAAATTTTCAAATTATCAGCACCGTATCAGAAGACACCACCTGGCTCCTGGCAACTCCCCATGTCTCACCACTCCGCCCACCTGACGGCGGACCTGATGGGAGACATCGGGCAGTCACGTGGGCCGGCGTGACGTGACACGTCATCACCGCCCACTTCGCCAGGGCCCAATGACGGGAGCGCCGACAATGTCAGCGCTACTCGTCATAGATGGAATGCGGAAGTGACCAAGATACGGAAGTGATATCCTTATGTGTATACGGACATGGCAAAGAATACGGAATCCATGGATACTAATGGTGTATCCATGTATCCATGGAAACTAAAACAATAACAAATGGTCTATAAAGAAGAAGCATTGCCGGAGGGAAAACACATAAGGCTGTTTGGAGGGCTAGGCAGTAAACCTATTATTTTAGATATAGAGAGACATAGGACACTAAGATCAAGGTATTGGAAAATAATAAATATAAGGTCTGTCGCCATAGAGACCAGGGGCACCACTTTATATCTCATATAAAAGGTAAAAGATCTAATTCACGATTAAGGCCCCTGGGCTCCATGGTGTCAAGCACCTTTATCCAGTAAGCTTCCCTCCACAGTAATTTCTTAATACGGTCACCCCCTCTCTTAGGGGGGGGCACCTGTTCAAGAACCAAAAATCTAAGTTGGCTAACGTTATGGTTAGCCTGAACAAAATGATACGGGACGACTTGGTCAGTTAGCTTCTCACGGATCGCGTGTTTATGAGATGATAGTCTCTTTTATTTATTCCAATGGACTGTTCCAACAACATGCCCTACAGTGGTTTAGATATATAGATTACATCTTCTGCATATGTGCGGGACCACATTCGACCCTACAAGCCTTTGTCATGCAAGTGATGGAACAGTGTCAGACTATTAAACTTACTATTCATAGTTCAGAAACTCAGGTTAGTTTCTTGGACACACTTGTTATTAGGAAAGGGGACCGGTTGGTCACCGACCTCTATGTTAAGCCCACGGATGTTAACTCCCTATTACATTTTGGGAGTTTTCACCCGTGGGCCACTAGGAGGTCGGGGCCTATTAGTCAGTTTCAGAGGGTGCAGATGATTGTAGATGAAGGGGATACCAGAGAGATGAGGATGGATCAGATGCAGATTAAATTCCTACAAAGGGGTTATCCACCTGATATTGTGACACATGCCAGACAGAGAAGAATAGGTGAGAGAACAGTAAGGAGATCACGTAGACAGCTAGATAACAGAATCCCTTTTGTCTCCAGGTTCAGTACAGCAAGTGAGAAAATATCTAAGATTATTAGAAAACATTGGCACCTGTTGACGGAGAGCTTCCCTGAGATATCTCAATTTAACAATTTACCTGTTTTTTCTTATAGGAGGGCTCATAACTTACGGGACCGATTAGTCCATGCAGACACACAGGGGACGACCGGGTCGGTTACACTCTCACGGCGAGGTACGTTCCCATGTTTGAATTGCGTGCATTGCAATTCTGTTATTAGAGGAGATGAAGTTATTCATCCCCATCGGGGCATTAAATTTAAAATTAAAGGTTGCCATACTTGCGACTCAATGTTTGTCGTTTATGCATTGAAATGTCCATGTGGACTTCTATATGTTGGCCAAACCACACAAAAATTAAAAAAGAGACTATCATCTCATAAACACGCGATCCGTGAGAAGCTAACTGACCAAGCCGTCCCGTATCATTTTGTTCAGGCTAACCATAACGTTAGCCAACTTAGATTTTTGGTTCTTGAACAGGTGCCCCCCCCTAAGAGAGGGGGTGACCGTATTAAGAAATTACTGTGGAGGGAAGCTCACTGGATAAAGGTGCTTGACACCATGGAGCCCAGGGGCCTTAATCGTGAATTAGATCTTTTACCTTTTATATGAGATATAAAGTGGTGCCCCTGGTCTCTATGGCGACAGACCTTATATTTATTATTTTCCAATACCTTGATCTTAGTGTCCTATGTCTCTCTATATCTAAAATAATAGGTTTACTGCCTAGCCCTCCAAACAGCCTTATGTGTTTTCCCTCTGGCAATGCTTCTTCTTTATAGACCATTTGTTATTGTTTTAGTTTCCATGGATACATGGATACACCATTAGTATCCATGGATTCCGTATTCTTTGCCATGTCCGTATACACATAAGGATATCACTTCCGTATCTTGGTCACTTCCGCATTCCATCTATGACGAGTAGCGCTGACATTGTCGGCGCTCCCGTCATTGGGCCCTGGCGAAGTGGGCGGTGATGACGTGTCACGTCACGCCGGCCCACGTGACTGCCCGATGTCTCCCATCAGGTCCGCCGTCAGGTGGGCGGAGTGGTGAGACATGGGGAGTTGCCAGGAGCCAGGTGGTGTCTTCTGATACGGTGCTGATAATTTGAAAATTTGTGGGTGAGTAGCCTCACATTGTGGCATCCAATGGGATCCCTCTAGCTTAGTTTTCTCTCAGGTCCGACTCTGTAAGGACCGCTGCTATTGGATATGAGTATACTCTATGGCTATTGGTGTTCCCAGCTACTATTTGCTATTTAAAGCGCATGAATGTAACCCATTGTGTCATTTATACTCAGCCTAGCTTGATAAAGAAGTTCATACTTCGAAACGTCGCTGTAATGGCTGCTATGCATTAAAAGAGCAATAAAAGAATATTGAATACAACGGATGGTGCCGGTCTACCTTCACTTCTAGCAACGATATTCTGGGGTGCTGCCAGATCGGACCAAGGCACATCCACCTTCCTTACTAAGGAATAGTGCTTCACCATACTCTCGCTACGTGATTTACCAGCACAAGGTGTGAGCACGTTTCTATGGCAGAAATGGAACAAGCCAACATGGAGGCATATATACTCTCCTATACTACTGAGGAGGCGATGAAAATCATGTCTCAAGTATCTACGGATGTGGCTTATCTGAATATGGAGGACGACAAAGCTCTATATAAACAGATCATCAAAACTGCTAAATCATATGTTACTCTGGAGCTCCATGCTAAGACTTTAGCTGAGTATTACAGATCTAAACGAATTCCAAGGGGCATGAGATCAAATGTTGCACCGATTATGTTTCCTAATGATGTGGTTTTCTGCAATAAGTGGAGTATGATTTGGAATAAAGCATCTTTTGATGCCATGGTACTTACAGTAGAACGACTCCAGGAAGAATTACCTAAATTATCTACTCTACGCCACAATCTTGAAGAAAGATTGAAAACTCTTATCCCTAAGGAGGCATACGATCGATTTGATCTTGAATTAGCCATTATATTAGAAGGTCATCTTAAAGAGATTGAGGCCATAAAGAGGGATAAATACCAACGTGACACGCAAGATTACACGCAGGGCTATGTGTACCAATGGCAAAGACCTATCCGCAATAAGAGACCAACACGCAGACCCCGTCCAGGAGGAGCACAGGGCCCCATACGCAAAGATGCCCGACAGGAATCTTCAGATTTTTTGACGAGCTCCTCTCAGGAGGGCAACTCCGATCATCCGTCAAGCGCAGGAGGAAGCGCAGGGGCGGGCGGAGGCGACGGCAGTATCAGAGAACGGCTTCGGCCACGACAGAACAAACCTTACAAGAAAACAATATAGTTGTTAATATCTCCTCGGTTACCCTTACCCCGTCTCAATTGTCTGCACTGAACCATGGTTTATCATTTGCACCGGTACAGACTCCTGATCCACTAGAAATTGATGTCGATTTACAAAGATTCTTTAGATCCATCAAATTGAAATATTTCTTTTCTATTCCCCGTGAGTTCCCATCTATGATACCAACTAGTGACGTTGAATCCTTACAGCTACAAGATACAGGGTTGAGGTTGAAGAGCAATTTTCAGCCTCCTTCGTGTCAAGTGATTGACATCTTTATTAAAAACGTACAAGGAGAGGTGGATTCTCTTTTACGGGACTCTCGAACATTGGGACTATCTGTGTCAAATAACATCTCTAAACATGAACGCTTGGCTATCAATGAACTGGTAGCCAATCCAATGTTAACGATTAAGCCCGCCGACAAAGGCGGGGCCATTGTGGTGATGGATACTAGCATGTACCATCAAGAAATCCTACGACAGCTGTCGGATCAGACCACCTATCGGCCACTACATGGGGATCCTCTACCAATGATACAATCTAAAATAGCAAGTGTGGTGAAATTGGCTGAGGAGGACAATATTATCTATTCAAAATTGGCCACTTTTCTTATACAGACCCATCCGATCACTCCAGTGCTATACACCTGTCCCAAAATTCATAAATGCCTAGAGAACCCTCCCGGTAGACCCATCGTAGCGGGAGTTGAGTCAGTTTTTGCACCCATTGCTAGATATCTAGATAGAATACTAAGACCGTATGTGATATCACAGAAATCTTATCTGCGGGACACGCCCATGTTTTTAGGGGTCCTACGTAATATGCAGCCCATTATTGGAGATTACCTGTTGGTGACGATGGATGTGGAGAGCCTCTACACCTCCATCCCTCATGATGGGGGTGTGGAGGCAGTCCGCTTCATGTTGGAGACTGCGTCAGACTTTAATGATAAGCAGATTAATTTTGTTAGCAGCTTACTAGATATTGTGCTATCATGCAATTATTTTAGATTTGAAGAGGATTATTATATGCAAATACGGGGGACGGCGATGGGGTCGAATGTGGCCCCGTCCTATGCTAATATCTATATGGGCGTATATGAGGAGATGTATATTTATTCCAATGGACTGTTCCAACAACATGCCCTACAGTGGTTTAGATATATAGATGACATCTTCTGCATATGGGCGGGACCACATTCGACCCTACAAGCCTTTGTCATGCAAGTGATGGAACAGTGTCAGACTATTAAACTTACTATTCATAGTTCAGAAACTCAGGTTAGTTTCTTGGACACACTTGTTATTAGGAAAGGGGACCGGTTGGTCACCGACCTCTATGTTAAGCCCACGGATGTTAACTCCCTATTACATTTTGGGAGTTTTCACCCGTGGGCCACTAGGAGGTCGGTGCCTATTAGTCAGTTTCAGAGGGTGCAGATGATTGTAGATGAAGGGGATACCAGAGAGATGAGGATGGATCAGATGCAGATTAAATTCCTACAAAGGGGTTATCCACCTGATATTGTGACACATGCCAGACAGAGAAGAATAGGTGAGAGAACAGTAAGGAGATCACGTAGACAGCTAGATAACAGAATCCCTTTTGTCTCCAGGTTCAGTACAGCAAGTGAGAAAATATCTAAGATTATTAGAAAACATTGGCACCTGTTGACGGAGAGCTTCCCTGAGATATCTCAATTTAACAATTTACCTGTTTTTTCTTATAGGAGGGCTCATAACTTACGGGACCGATTAGTCCATGCAGACACACAGGGGACGACCGGGTCGGTTACACTCTCACGGCGAGGTACGTTCCCATGTTTGAATTGCGTGCATTGCAATTCTGTTATTAGAGGAGATGAAGTTATTCATCCCCATCGGGGCATTAAATTTAAAATTAAAGGTTGCCATACTTGCGACTCAATGTTTGTCGTTTATGCATTGAAATGTCCATGTGGACTTCTATATGTTGGCCAAACCACACAAAAATTAAAAAAGAGACTATCATCTCATAAACACGCGATCCGTGAGAAGCTAACTGACCAAGCCGTCCCGTATCATTTTGTTCAGGCTAACCATAACGTTAGCCAACTTAGATTTTTGGTTCTTGAACAGGTGCCCCCCCCTAAGAGAGGGGGTGACCGTATTAAGAAATTACTGTGGAGGGAAGCTCACTGGATAAAGGTGCTTGACACCATGGAGCCCAGGGGCCTTAATCGTGAATTAGATCTTTTACCTTTTATATGAGATATAAAGTGGTGCCCCTGGTCTCTATGGCGACAGACCTTATATTTATTATTTTCCAATACCTTGATCTTAGTGTCCTATGTCTCTCTATATCTAAAATAATAGGTTTACTGCCTAGCCCTCCAAACAGCCTTATGTGTTTTCCCTCCGGCAATGCTTCTTCTTTATAGACCATTTGTTATTGTTTTAGTTTCCATGGATACATGGATACACCATTAGTATCCATGGATTCCGTATTCTTTGCCATGTCCGTATACACATAAGGATATCACTTCCGTATCTTGGTCACTTCCGCATTCCATCTATGACGAGTAGCGCTGACATTGTCGGCGCTCCCGTCATTGGGCCCTGGCGAAGTGGGCGGTGATGACGTGTCACGTCACGCCGGCCCACGTGACTGCCCGATGTCTCCCATCAGGTCCGCCGTCAGGTGGGCGGAGTGGTGAGACATGGGGAGTTGCCAGGAGCCAGGTGGTGTCTTCTGATACGGTGCTGATAATTTGAAAATTTGTGGGTGAGTAGCCTCACATTGTGGCATCCAATGGGATCCCTCTAGCTTAGTTTTCTCTCAGGTCCGACTCTGTAAGGACCGCTGCTATTGGATATGAGTATACTCTATGGCTATTGGTGTTCCCAGCTACTATTTGCTATTTAAAGCGCATGAATGTAACCCATTGTGTCATTTATACTCAGCCTAGCTTGATAAAGAAGTTCATACTTCGAAACGTCGCTGTAATGGCTGCTATGCATTAAAAGAGCAATAAAAGAATATTGAATACAACGGATGGTGCCGGTCTACCTTCACTTCTAGCATCAAATCCAATTTATCAAATCTTTGCCTAGGACTAATATCTTAGGGGAAGCATGAAATGAAAGGGATTGAAAAGGTGCCATTGACTGCCTTTTGTCTGTTGTGCTGATCCCCTATTTCTAATATTTTTTGAACTACTGGTCCAGAATTTTTGCTTTCTAGTTACACATGTAACGAAGATCTAGCTGAAGCCAAATGATCATCATGACAGCCAGGTACAAGAGTTGTTTAAAGCATGATAGCAATATTGTAGCTCTCATATTTATCGTTTAGGAAAGAACAAAACAGAAGCAATAAATGAAAAAGGAGACCATAGGGGCACTGAACACTGTAGGCCAAAGGAAAGCTGGTACCTCAAGATACTGGCTTTGAGATTCATTTAGCTAATTTAATGCATTGCACTGCTGCTGAGTGGCATACTCCAACAATTCTATTCTTTGACAGTATAAAATAAATGGTGGATGTGGTCCCCGATTTACCTCAGCCCTCATTACTAAAGAGTAACGAGTAGTGCAAGCCTGGCAGATTCTGAGTGAAGGATGGGGAGATGTGAGTCAGAGACATGGCACCTGCTACCAGGAGGGGAGGTGCCAGTCAGAGAGATCACACCTGCGACTAGGAACGGCTGAGGCCCCTTTCACACATCCGTTTGTATGAGCCAAAGGGCCCATTGTTACACTGTTAAGCTGAAAAGCCTGGCTTTGCTTGTACCCTACGTGCAGCACTCATCACTCGCCTTACGGTGACATCATTCCGCACAGAAAGACTATATTTCTGCAATAGTCCGGCTACATAGATTAGTTAGCAAAGTCCTGCTCCTTAATATGTAGCCTTATTCTAATAATCATTAGATAATAAGGCTCTTCATAACCAAAGTTGGCCTCATGGGACAAACCAAACTATTTGCATATCTCCGCCTCCTTCTAACTTTTTCAGCTTGGCATCTTTTCCACCTCACAGGCCACGCCCCCTCTGCCCCCAGACAGCCCATCCCAGGCCTCAAGCCGGGTATGGACTATGGACAAGGTCGGGAGCCACGATATACAGGAGGCGGGGCAGACACGGAGAGAGTGGCGGCATCCATGTAAACAGCCAGCTAGCGACAATCTGTGTGTCGCTAGCGACAATCTGTGTGTCGCTAGCGACAATCTGTGTGTCGCTAGCGTGGCGGTTTTTATAAAGGGGACAGCAGAGCATGGGGGCGGCTGGGGGCACAGCATAAGGACACAGAGGCTGGTGATAGTATGCAGAATGTGAATATTTGTCCTATAGGCATTGCAGAAACCCACCTTTGGCCCTCTTTGGGGCCCGTTTCCACTATCGCGAATCTGCATGCGTTTTTCTGCACGCCAATTCGCATAACCAATACAAGATAATTAGCCTTTTTGCACTTGTCAGGACAACAGAGCGTTTTTCTGTATGGGAAAAATCTGCACAGCAGAGCCATCACAATTCGCACACCGCCTTGCGCATACAATGTAATTAATAGCACATTCGCATGCGTTTTCGCCACGCAAATTTTCCATGCGAATTCGTGTACGTTTTCGCGTACAATCAATGTAAGGGCATGTTTCTGTTTCCACTAGTGCGGTGCAATTTCGATGCGCATTTCCTATTAAGGCTCTGTGCAGGAAAAATCTGCACAGCAGAGCCATCAGAATTCGCACGCCGCCTTGCGCATACAATGTAATTAGTAGGAAATTCGCATGCGTTTTCGCTATGCGAATTTCTCATGCAAATTCGCGTACGTGTTTGCACAAAATCAATGTAAGGGCCAGTTTCCACTAGTGCGGTGCGATTTCTATTCGGAAAAGGCATAAACGGATTGGCATACGGATGCAAATTTTCATGCGAATTCGCGTGCGTTTTCGTGCACAATCAATGTAAGGGCCTGTTTCCACTAGTGCGGTGCGATTTCTATGCACACATGCAGATTCCCTGTAGTGGAAACGAGCCCTAAAAGCACACAGGTTAAATTCGCATGAGGTGCGAAAATGTGCGCCTTGCGCATATAATGAAATTAATAGGAAATGCGCATGCGTTTTCGCCATGCGAATTTCCCATGCGAATTTGCGTACGTTTTCGCATAAAATCAATGTAAGGGCCAGTTTCCACTAGTGCGGTGTCTATGCGGAAAACGCATAGACGAATTTGCATACGGATGCAAATTTTCATGCGAATTCGCGTGCGTTTTCGCGCACAATCAATGTAAGGGCCTGTTTCCACTAGTGCGGTGCAATTTCTACGCGCATTTCCTATTAAGGCTCTGTACAGGAAAAATCTGCACAGCAGAGCTATCAGCATGCGCACGCCGCCTTGCGCATATAATGAAATTAATAGGAAATGCGCATGCGTTTTCGCCATGTGAATTTCCCATGCGAATTTGCGTACGTTTTCGCATAAAATCAATGTAAGGGCCAGTTTCCACTAGTGCGGTGCGATTTCTATGCACACATGCAGATTCCCTGTAGTGGAAACGAGCCCTAAAAGCACACAGGTTAAATTCGCATGAGGTGCGAAAATGTGCGCAATTTTTCATCTGCAAGCGTTCTTGCGTTTTTCCTAACAAAACGCGCACTGCACAAGTTGAAGCTGGCCTCTACCACTGCTGTGGCATACTCCAACAATTCTATTCTTTGACAGTATAAAAAAAATGGCAAAAAAATGGCAAATTTTCATGCGAATTCGCGTGCGTTTTCGCGCACAATCAATGTAAGGGCCTGTTTCCACTAGTGGGGGATGCAATTTCTACGCACATTTCCTATTAAGGCTCTGTACAGGAAAAATCTGCACAGCAGAGCCATCAGCATGCGCACGCCGCCTTGCGCATTTAATGAAATTAATAAGAAATGCGCATGCGTTTTCACCATGCGAATTTCCCATGCAAATTTGCTTACGTTTTCGCATAAAATCAATGTAAGGGCCAGTTTCCACTAGTGCGGTGCGATTTCTATGCGGAAAAAGCATAGACGAATTTGCATACGGATGCAAATTTTCATGCGAATTCGCGTGCGTTTTCGCGCACAATCAATGTAAGGGCCTGTTTCCACTAGTGCGGTGCAACTTCTACGCGCATTTCCTATTAAGGCTCTGTACAGGAAAAATCTGCACAGCAGAGCCATCAGCATGCGCACGCCGCCTTGCGCATATAATGAAATTAATAGGAAATGCGCATGCGTTTTCGCCATGCGAATTTCCCATGCGAATTTGCGTGCGTTTTCGCATAAAATCAATGTAAGGGCCAGTTTCCACTAGTGCGGTGCGATTTCTATGCGGAAAATGCATAGACGAATTTGCATACGGATGCAAATTTTCATGCGAATTCGCGTGCGTTTTCGCGCACAATCAATGTAAGGGCCTGTTTCCACTAGTGCGGTGCAACTTCTACGCGCATTTCCTATTAAGGCTCTGTACAGGAAAAATCTGCACAGCAGAGCCATCAGCATGCGCACGCCGCCTTGCGCATATAATGAAATTAATAGGAAATGCGCATGCGTTTTCGCCATGCGAATTTCCCATGCGAATTTGTGTACGTTTTCGCATAAAATCAATGTAAGGGCCAGTTTCCACTAGTGCGGTGCGATTTCTATGCGGAAAACGCATAGACGAATTTGCATACGGATGCAAATTTTCATGCGAATTCGCGTGCGTTTTCGCGCACAATCAATGTAAGAGCCTGTTTCCACTAGTGCGGTGCAATTTCTACGTGCATTTCCTATTAAGGCTCTGTACAGGAAAAATCTGCACAGCAGAGCCATCAGCATGCGCACGCCGCCTTGCGCATATAATGAAATTAATAGGAAATGCGCATGCGTTTTCGCCATGCGAATTTCCCATGCGAATTTGCATACGTTTTCGCATAAAATCAATGTAAGGGCCAGTTTCCACTAGTGCGGTGCGATTCCTATGCACACATGCAGATTCCCTGTAGTGGAAACGAGCCCTAAAAGCACACAGGTTAAATTTGCATGAGGTGCGAAAATGTGCGCAAGTTGAAGCTGGCCTCTACCAGTGCTGTGGCATACTCCAACAATTCTATTCTTTGACAGTATAAAAAAAATGGTGGATGTGGTCCCCGATTTACCTCAGCCCTCATTACTAAAGAGTAACGAGTAGTGCAAGCCTGGCTGGTTCTGAGTGAAGGATAGGGAGATGTGAGTCAGAGACATGGCACCTGCTACCAGGAGGGGAGGTGCCAGTCAGAGAGATCACACCTGCGACCAGGAACGGCTGAGGCCCCTTTCACACATCCATTTGTATGAGCCAAAAGGCCCATTGTTAGACTGTTGAGCTGAAAAGCCTGGCTTTGCTTGTACCCTACGTGCAGCACTCAGTGCTGACTCTTCATATGCCAATTTTAAAACCGCAAAACAGTGTTTTGAAATTAGCATATGCTTACGCCAGCTCCATATGACTGCATTTGCACCTACTGATTGACTAATGGTATTAAACCATCTGTACGCATATTTGGGTTGCTGCTTGGGATTCTCTTTTAAGAGGGGTAATACAGAAAAGATATTTTGCAAATATAAAATAAATGTATTCATTGCAGGTCATCATTTCAGTTAACAATGACGTCATCTGACAGAACAACAACCATTCCGTGACAAATCCATGACAAATGTTTGCTAAATGAAAAAGAACTTAACATAAGGCCAATTCAATTTTGTTTAATATGCTGTACAAAATGGATCTGCATTCCTTCGTAATTAAAAATTAATAACAATGTAGCTAAAATGAATAATTATCTGCTGCCACCTGCTGCTTTCACTAAGTATTTCATGCAATGTTGGAAAATACCAGCAAACAACTCGAAAGGTTTGAAATTATGTTTAGTACCTAAATGGAAAATGCAAGCATGGTTTTCTGCCTTAGGGCCATGTCACATGGGTAACTGAATGATAGCTAACTGCAACTAATCATATTGCCTTTCATTTAGCATCTGGACACTATTAAAGCCAAATACTTATTATTTGCTGCAGTCACACAGCTACTAATCCCAAACATATAGTCGATCAATAGAGAACAGGACACTGTCTGTGTGACATGGCCTTTGTTCATTACCAGGGGCTGCAACTTACTACAACATTCTGAATATAAGCTATTACGTTTTGTATATGACTAGGGCAATTCTTGATTTGAAATTTGCATTTTTCTGTGTAAAGCACTGTGGAAAATGTATTAGAATTTACTACAAAATAAACGATACTGGCTGAAAAGTTTTTTGTGTCAATATCAGTTTACTAAAGTTATTGAATTTCATACAACTTAGTTTACATTTAGTAAACCTACAGCTTTTGTGAACAAAATGTACATCATCAGGGGACAGGGAAGCAGATCAGATAATTTGTAGGAGGTAATGGAGACAGCTCCTTTATAAGTTGAGGTATAAAAAACCAACATGGCATATATTTTATTTATTTATTTTTCTGAGAATATGTACATTCTAATATAAAACATGCCATTTTGACTGCCCTGGAACAAGCCCTGGAGTTAACTGCCCTGGCGCATAAACATACCTTTTATCGCGCTGATACGTGATGCGGTAACGTACAAGTGTATACACAAACAGTAGTACATAAAGCGTAGTCAGGATCAGGCCGTAGTCGTACACAAAGTCAGAGGTATCGAGGTACAGAGTAGCAAGGCAATATCGTAGTCAATAAACAGGCAGGGTCATACACATAAGTCAGCTGTCAGTTGTATTGTAAGGATCAGGCAATAACAAAGTCAGGGACAGGCCGAGTCGAACACGTGTATCAGATGGCAATGGTACAGAAGGATGAGACAAGAGCGAAGTCAAGAGGCAGGCAAAAGTCGGTACACAGATAGATATACAATAAGATGTTACTTCAATATATTATGATAATATATAATATAACTACAAAATACAAGACTGACTAACTAGAGTACACATATATATAGTGCGTCTACACAATATATTAATGTAGCTCGCAAATCTCACTAGCTAGGCCAAGAACCAGCGAACTGATTAATGTCAAGGCCAACGAGCAAGTGAATACTCGGCCTTAAATACCCAGGAGGCAGAGCACAAGCCCAGCCCTCAGAAATGACAGCACCTCCTGCAAAAAGGTGTCAGCTGATGACATCACCGCTGACACCCCATCAGACATGCCTCCTCAGCCTATAAAGACAGCTCTGAGCTGCACGTGTCCTGCCAGAACCAACACGCTGACCCACATCTATAGGGGAGCTGGAGATGCCATCATTCTGATTCACGTCTACAGGGAAGCTGGGGATGCCTTTGATCAAAGAGGAAGAGGAAGCTTGTTCCAGCTGCTCCAAACTATCAGAGCAGCCTGCATAGACCACACCAGTTAAGTTTGTTACATCTTTTAACCCCTAGTTGTGGGGATAATAATAATAATTCCAATATAACTGATTTAATTCCAGTGACTCCATGCTCAGTTTTCCAGCTTCACAAATGTGTATATTTTTCCCCTTCACGTCATTTTATATATAATTAGTAATTGCTTTTTATTAAGCAGTCCATAGTCTTGATGCTTTTATTTACCACCAGCAGGGAAGGCTGTGTTGTAGCCTGATACAGCAATATCTGCAGTGGATTTCAACAATTTGTGGTTAGAAAAAAATGACTTTAAGGCAGAGATGTTGAGGACAACTTATAGTTTCTGCTTGCCCTGCTAAAATAATTGCCTTACTATACTGAATTACATTTATACAGATTAATAACATTTTCATACAACCACAGATGCTTGATTTGGTGCATATTTTCACTTATAAATCACTTCAGTGTTCAGTCTGTAGCAGATGTCATACAGCTCATATCTGTGGAGCACCTGCTACACGGCTGCAGCTTCATAATGTCAAGCACTGTCCTAGAGCAATCAGCCATCTGTCAAACTGCTAGATAACTGACAGTTGCAGGCAAATTTACATTCCTCAGCATTTACAAAAAGTGAAATATCAGTTTGGATGGTCTGATCCGCTATATATTAGAAGTAGAATTGATCTAACAGCATAGCTGCCCACAATCTGTGGAGAGCTTGAATATTTTCTCAGCAGAGCAAGATGAATGCAAATAGGAGCCCCAGCATATAAATACTTAGATGCCCCCCCCCCCCCAAATAAGTAGAACCATCTACAAAACAAGATACATTCATCCAAGACACACGGCCAGATCTTCATCACATCTTTAGCAGAGCTGTTTCTTTGCCTATGCATAAAAACAGCCCTGAACTTGAGACATCTGGTCAAATAAGGAGCATATAGAGTACTGTCAAATCCATCTGCTCTGCTAATCTTAAGGGGATATTTTCATAATTTAAGACAAAAATTAATAATATTACCATGTACTGTATATGTTCCAGTATTAAAACTGGGGAGATCTACTACTGCAGATTACCCACTGCCAAGTATCTGTTAACCATTACTAGTACCTCCATATGTATGCTTTCCAAACAGTTGTTTATTCATCTTAAAGGGATACTGTAGGGGGGTCGGGGGAAAATGAGTTGAACTTACCCGGGGCTTCTAATGGTCCCCCGCAGAAGTCCTGTGCCCGCGCAGCCAGTCACCGATGCTCCGGCCCCGCCTCTGGTTCACCTCTGGAATTTCAGACTTTAAAGTCTGAAAACCACTGTGCCTTCTTGCCGTGTCCTCGCTCCCGCTGATGTCACCAGGAGAGTACTGCGCAGGCACAGACCATACTGGGCCTGCGCAGTACGCTCCTAGTGACATCAGCGGGAGCGAGGACACAGCAACGCAGGCGCAGTGGTTTTCAGACTTTAAAGTCTGAAATTCCAGAAGTGAACTTGAGGCAGGGCCGGAGCATCGGTGAGCGACTGTGGGGGACCATTAGAAGCCCCGGGTAAGTTCAACTCATTTTCCCCCGACCCCCCCTACAGTATCCCTTTAATTACAATTGTGTATCTAATCAATAATTAGAGAGGCATTCGCATCCATGATACACTGCTGTCAAGGCATTTTTGGATTGGCCTGAGGAAGCGGGATAGCACCCATGAAATGCGTTGTCTTATATACATGAATAAAATGCATACTTACCTTTGTGGTTTGTCCTTAAGAAGGTAAGATCCATACACTCCTAAATATACACACTTGTTATTAGACTATTAGGGTGCCTCTGACAGAGTACTTAGATTCTGAATATGTGTTTATTTAAAGATTTTTTTTATTTAAATATACTTCTATTAATGAATGCTGTAGCATGCTTGTTTCGAAACTCCCGCTGACAGGCCCTGGAATAATCCATTGCATATAGGTGAAGTTTACTGCACCACCTATATAGCTAATGTTACTGTACCACACTACGTAACTGTCACTCCTACACCATCAGCCTGTGCTACACTTCCAAAGGTCCTCAGCTTTTTTTCTCTCTGCAAGCAATCAAGAAGCAGCATCTGATGTGGATTACAGCTCGATGCATTTGCAGGATGGCATAGGAGCCGTATGAAGTCAGGCTACTCACTGCTGTCCTCCTTGCCTGTAATTTTGCCTGCAGAGATCAGAAAAGCCGGGGACCTTTGGAAGTGTAGCACGGGCTGATAGTGGAGTAGGGATGATCAAAGAAATGCAAATACTTCTGATCTATATGCAGTTTGAAAATGGACCAATCAATTTAAACCTAAGTTTAAATTGATTGTTCCATTTTGAAGCTGCATATATGTGCAGAAAAATTTGCATCAACTTGGAAGTATTTGCACATACTCCTCCACTATAGGGAATCATCCCTATAGTGGAGGAGCGACAGTTATGTAATGTGGCACAGCACCTCAGGTATTTTACAATTGAAGGTCAGGGGGTAATACAAAAACTAAAAGAATACACCATTAGCTGTATAGGTGATGCAGGTAACGTTACCTGTGTGAAGGATGGGTTATTCCAGGGTCCGCCTGCATCAGTTTTGAAACAAGCATGCTACAGCATTCATTAATAGAAGTACATACAACAAATCTTAAAAAACACACACACATATACAGAATATTCTCTATGTATGCTGTAATTAAAGTGTGTGTGTGTGTGTGTGTGTGGGGGGGGGGGGGGATAGAATTTATTTATTTATTTATTTAGATAGTGGTCCTTTAAGAATGGAGGAGTTACAATAAGGCTGCCTTCTGGCTTGTTCCTGAGCATGACCGATCATCTCAGCTGTGGCCATTAAGAATTAATGTAAAAGTCTCGCCACTATATAAATCCTTGATATACAGCAACCATAAAGATGGCATTACATACAGATCTGACACGTTATTCAAAAATAATATTGTGGTGTGACTTATTGCATTTGTGCTGTACATTCAGTTAAACTGGACTTTTCTAAAGCAAAGGTCACTGGGTTTATCGCAGATAAATAGAAATCCACAGGCAGACTTGGCGTAATCGATAGAGGTAGTAAAAAATCTAAGCTGATAATGAATTCTTGTTCAGCCTGCACAAAGCTGGGAGTTGTTAGTATTTACTAGAAGCCACTGGAGGATCAGATATTTCAGGAGGATATTGATCTTGCCACTGAAGTGTGACTAAAGAGATAAATAAACTGCTCTTGGGGTCAATTGATCCATTCATCTTTTCTGACAATTTAAAAGAAAAAAAAACACAATAAAGTTTGTTGATTTAATGTTACTACTACAGTCCTATAATCATTGCTTATATCAGAAAGGAAATACAAGAAATGTAATGTGATTGCGTCTGAGCAGAAGATAACTAGGTGAGGCTTTATAGTCTTACTTATTAGATGCAGGAAACTTGTTGTTTATGGGGAAATTAAAAAAAGCTGAACAGCTAAAATAAAAGTTGAATGGCCTACTATATACAGTGGAGGAAATAATTATTTGACCCCTCACTGATTTTGTAAGTTTGTCCAATGATAAAGAAATGAAAAGTCTCAGAACAGTATCATTTCAATGGTAGGTTTATTTTAACAGTGGCAGATAGCACATCAAATGGAAAATCGAAAAAATAACCTTAAATAAAAGATAGCAACTGATTTGCATTTCATTGAGTGAAATAAGTTTTTGAACCCCTACCAACCATTAAGAGTTCTGGCTCCCACAGAGTGGTTAGACACTTCTACTCAATTAGTCACCCTCATTAAGGACACCTGTCTTAACTAGTCACCTGTATAAAAGACACCGGTCCACAGAATCAATCAATCAAGCAGACTCCAAACTCTCCAACATGGGAAAGACCAAAGAGCTGTCCAAGGATGTCAGAGACAAAATTGTAGACCTGCACAAGGCTGGAATGGGCTACAAAACCATTAGCAAGAAGCTGGGAGAGAAGGTGACAACTGTTGGTGCGATTGTTCGAAAATGGAAGAAGCACAAAATGACCATCAATCGACCTCGCTCTGGGGCTCCACGCAAGATCTCACCTCGTGGGGTGTCAATGGTTCTGAGAAAGGTGAAAAAGCATCCTAGAACTACACGGGAGGAGTTAGTGAATGACCTCAAATTAGCAGGGACCACAGTCACCAAGAAAACCATTGGAAACACATTACACCGCAATGGATAAAAATCCTGCAGGGCTCGCAAGGTCCCCCTGCTCAAGAAGGCACATGTGCAGGCCCATCTGAAGTTTGCCAATAAACACCTGAATGATTCTGTGAGTGACTGGGAGAAGGTGCTGTGGTCTGATGAGACCAAAATAGAGCTCTTTGGCATTAACTCAACTCGCTGTGTTTGGAGGAAGAAAAATGCTGCCTATGACCCCCAAAACACCGTCCCCACCGTCAAGCATGGGGGTGGAAACATTTTGCTTTGGGGGTGTTTTTCTGTTAAGGGCACAGGACAACTTAATCGCATTAACGGGAAAATGGACGGAGCCATGTATCGTGAAATCCTGAACGACAACCTCCTTCCCTCTGCCAGGAAACTGAAAATGGGTCGTGGATGGGTGTTCCAGCACGACAATGACCCAAAACATACAGCAAAGGCAACAAAGGAGTGGCTCAAGAAGAAGCACATTAAGGTCATGGAGTGGCCTAGTCAGTCTCCGGACCTTTGTCCAATAGAAAACCTATGGAGGGAGCTCAAGCTCAGAGTTGCACAGAGACAGCCTCGAAACCTTAGGGATTTAGAGATGATCTGCAAAGAGGAGTGGACCAACATTCCTCCTAAAATGTGTGCAAACTTGGTCATCAATTACAAGAAACGTTTGACCTCTGTGCTTGCAAACAAGGGTTTTTCCACTAAGTATTAAGTCTTTTATTGTTAGAGGGTTCAAAAACTTATTTCACTCAATGAAATGCAAATCAGTTGCTATCTTTTATTTAAGGTTATTTTTTCGATTTTCCTTTTGATGTGCTATCTGCCACTGTTAAAATAAACCTACCATTGAAATGATACTGTTCTGAGACTTTTCATTTCTTTGTCATTGGACAAACTTACAAAATCAGTGAGGGGTCAAATAATTATTTCCTCCACTGTATCAGATTTAAATCCCTTATTTGTACTACATAACTATTCTGTACAGGCAACAGCCATTCACTAATTATCTTGAAGTGTCATTGCAGTCACAAATATGGGACTGCACAAGCTAAAATTAATGATTGTTTTAATTCTGCCATTGTTACCCTAAAAATGTTGCACACAAGGTCTGTGTTATGCAGACTAACCGAAACTATTCCTTGCATCATTTCTGAATGTAGCATATGGGCCATTAAGTCTTATGAAAGAGGCTGTACATGAATTGGGAAATAAAAAAGGGGTTGTTCATGGCAATGGCACATTGACAGGTGTCTTTTGTGCTGTAACTGTGAAGGGAGTATTCAGATGTTGTAATAAATAAATAAATTATATATATATATATATATATACATATATATATATATATATATATATATATATATATATATATATATATATATGTTTATTTTTGATTGTTGTCCACTTAAGTTTTAAATTAAAAACTGTACTGACTAGCTCAGCATGCCTCTGCATTCTTCACTGTTCCCTGCAACACCTTGCCAAAGGTAGAGGGTGTACAACCTCTTCTCTTGCCTGGCATTCCAAACTAATAGGATTTAGCATTAGAAAGATGTATTTTGTTGCATTTCTAGGCTATTTCTATTGCTTTTGCAGAGCTCTCTTTAGCCCTATAGATTAGTTAAAAACAATAATGGTGCACAAGCCAGCCTGGGGCCCCAGGAATTCTCACTGCCCGGGGCCCCAGAACCAGCAGATTAGTTATCACCTCAGGGCATTACTGCCAATTTAGATTGGCTGGTGTTTCCACAACAGCTGAGACAGACAGCATGAGCAATGCATGTGAAAGTATGAGTTTGGGGGGGGGGGGGGGGGTCCTAATGGTGGAAGATCGGAGTCACCTTTGAGAAGAGGATCCACACTTAACGCCCAGATTTAACAGAGCTTACAGTCACAGTTTATTTGGGATAAAAGTAGACACAACTGTAAAATCTTTTTTATTAAAATAATAATTACCATATATTATAATTCCGGCATATAAGACGACCCCCCAACTTTTCCAGTTAAAATATAGAGTTAGGGATATACTCACCGTATAAAACTACCCTAAAAAAAAGGAAAAAAGTAGTCCCCTTAATATCTATCAATAATAGTATTCAAACCACAGTAATCTTAGGTTATAAATTCATCTTTATTGCTGGATTCAAACGACATGATAGTTAAAAACAATTAAAAACAACAATGAGGATCCCCTGGCCTCTTGCCATCCAGTTTCCCTTGTAATGTAATACAATAGAATCACAGATCCGCTCAGTGGAAGTGGGACCTGGGGTAGTTGGTGTGCTGATCAAATGGGCTTGTTTAAATAAACAGCCACTTTGATGTATAAAATTATAAAAGTAAAAAAGCTTAATAGCTATGTCAGCGTAACCAACGTCCCAGGGAGCCACAGAGGTTATCCAATAGTATGACAATTACTGCTGGTTAAGGAAATGTGCAAAAATACAAATGCATAAAGTGCTGTGCAGTATAATTGATGTAAGGTCATATAATAGACATTAATGTGAACCAAAATAAGTGTAAACAATGCTAGGAAAAAACTGCAAAGTCCAGAGAGGACTGAGGCTGGTGATGAATAGTCAATAGGGAATAGTGCAAGGAGAAAACCAGTGAAAAATGAAGGAATGCAAAACAGGGAACAGTCCCAAACAAACCAGAATCAAATGACCACGTGTAATGGACCAAAGCCCGCAGTAGGTAAAGGTCAAGCAAGAGTGTGACCATGTAAGAAAGCAATCATTCGCACATCTGAGCAGAGCTTACCCTCCTGTGGGGAATAGGATGGGGCCGTGGGGATCCAGATCCTACCGGTTGCGCCAGAAGCTACCTCAGGGATAACACTATCTATCAGCTGGTCGCTTAAATACTAAACTTCCGCAATGGACGCGGCCGCGTCATCGGCGTGATCAGGCGCGCCGTCGCCATAGCAACGGAACTGCCGTATCCGCCCCTAAAACTACGGTGGCTCCTGTCAGACATAGTTCATTGGAAAGCATGAGAATCTCAAAGCAGTCTCTATAGAGACATCTGGTGGACAGTAAAATTAATGCAAAGTAAGGAGAAAGATAGGCGAAAAAGGAAAATGGAGGAAGAGGCTACCTAGGACATCTAGTGGTGAAACAAAAGACAGCATCCTTCCACAAAACACCAATAACCATGTTACTGTAATTGTAACCACAAGCCTATATCTAAAGACCAAGTGTCGATAAGTACTGGGAAAAAATATATAAAAAAATATTTTTGACCTATCCAATGGTTCCAATCCATAGACGTTAATCCCAAACAGTTATATACAACAATAAGTTTAGCTGTGTTTTTCACAAAAAGATGTAAAAATAAATAAAAATAAAATGCAAAATATGTATATGAGACACATCCAAAGAGTCATATCCCTCCTGGATTCTTTAGCCCATCATCTTCCTGAGGATTAGTCCATGTGGCCATGTGTAGACTCTTCATCACTTGATACATAAGGCATTCAGAATGGAATATAGAGCCCTAAAAGTTCAATCAGGGAAACTGTAAAAGATACAAAGCATTAATACTCATCCTCCAGAAACGCACATACACATGGGTACATCACCACATCTCCCAAATGTGAAGAGTCAGACCGTCTTACCTCACGGTCCTAGATCAAATGATAAGAAGCTATGCAAACATGGTTATGAAAAAGATGAGGTTAAGATGATGTAGAAAGTCAGACCCTCTCTCACCTTAGGGTCTTGGAAAATATCATACAAGAAAACAAAAGTCAGATCTCCTCACCTTGAGATCCCAGAAAAGGAGACAGCATAAGTAAGCCTATACATTTCTAAATTTCCAAAACCCCCTACACACCCAAAAAGGTGATATAGGCCAGAGAAGTGTGGTGCCCACATCAGATGTAAAGTGACCCCAATCTCATATGGTTGCACTCCAACCTCATTAAGGTGGTAAGAAGCACCCAAACCCAAATTCTTCATTAAGGCCCATGGGGCATCTCGTACCTAATCTATGTATCCACTGTAACTCTAACTGTAGCAGTTTGATTGTATGATTGCCACCTCTATTGTTGAGGAATAGTTTTTTGACTCCATAGACTCTCCATCTATCCATGTTTTCCGGTGTACATAGTAAGGAATGTGCTGCCACTGTGGTGAGCATCTTACCCTCCAGATTATCTCTGGGGGCCAATTTTATTGTGGATCGGTGTTTCTGTATCCTGATTTTTAAAGGTTTTTGGGTTTGTCCTACGTACCTCTTCCCACATATGCATTCAAGCATATAAATGACCCAGGGAGTTTGGCAGTTTATAAAATCCTGTAGATAGACCCTTCTGTCATCTCTATAATTAATTATAAATTTAGTTGGGGGCATTAGATTGCAGATCGAACAATGTCCACAAGGGTGACTCCCCTTCTCGCTTAGACTCTTTGTAGGCAACGTGTAGTGGCTGTGGCACAGCTGGTCACATAAAGTAGGTGCCCTCTTGGCTGTGATTGAGGCTTTCTTGGCTAAATGTTGTTTCAAGATAGGATCACTTTGTAAAATACCCCAATGGGACTGTACAATCTTATATATTTTATTCCATTTGTCATTGTATCTTGTTGTTAGTCTAACTATTTGGTCCCCCCTTGGTTTCTCCCTCTTGGTGGTGGACGGTTGTAGCAAGGTCTCCCTGTTAGTAAATCTGGCTCTTCTCCATGCTTTTCTCACATATTTGTTTGGATAACCTCTCTCACGGAATCTGCATGCCAGTTTCCCTGCTTCTTCCTCAAATGCCTGTGGCGTCGAGCAATTCCGCCTCAGTCTCAAAAACTGTCCCACTGGTACATTTCTCCTTGTTGTGGGCGTATGATAAGAAGAAAAATGTAACAGGCTGTTGACAGCGGTTTTCTTCCGGTAGAGAGTTGTAATCAGATGTCCCTCCTCATCCTTCATAATATGCAAGTCCAAGAAATTAGCTGTTGTGGAGGAGATATCAGACGTTAAAAATATATTCACATCATTGGTATTTAACATATTCAAAAATCGTTTAAGATCTTCTTGGGGGCCTTGCCATAGGATGAGGATGTCGTCTATGAAACGATGCCACCCTGCAATGGCGGGGTGGAATCGTTCCAGAGACGACACCCACACACACTCTCTCTCCCACCATCCCAAAAATAAATTTGCCACAGACGGGGCGAATTTTGCCCCCATGGCTACGCCCCTTATCTGCAAGTAAAAGGTGTTGTTGAACAGGAAGAAATTATGTTTCAAAATATATTCAAGTAGCTGAAGTAACCAAGAGTTTCTTCTTTTATTCTCAATTGTCTCCATATCAAGAAAGTATTTCACAGCCCGGATTCCATGATCATGTGATATGTTCGAATAGAGACTCTCCACATCACATGTGGCTAAAATATCATCTGGACCCATTTGCACATCCTGTATTTTTGTCAAAATGTCAGTCGAATCACGGACATATGAGTCAAGGGAGACAACGTGGGGCTGGAGAAAGAAGTCTATAAACGAACAACATATCTCACTCAGGCCTCCAATGCCCGACACTATTGGTCGTCCTGGGGGATTTTGTTTATCCTTATGCACTTTGGGGAGGATATAGAAAGTGGGAGTTATAGGTGTTTCTACCCAAAGATATTTGAATTCCTTATTGGTGATAAACTGTTCAGACAGACCTTCCTCCAGAAGGAGCTTCAGCTCCCTCTGAAAGCACTCCGTGGGATTCCCTGAAAGCTTCTTGTAGAAGTCTGTGTTGTTCAATTGTCTATATACCTCTCTCTCATATTGCTCCCTTGGCCAGACCACCACGTTGCCTCCCTTATCTGCCTCCCTGATGATGATGTCAGTTCTCCTGGAAAGGTCTCCCAGAGCTTTCCGTTCCTGGCGTGTCAAATTATCAAACTCTCTCTCGTTAGTGTTTGGGATCTGTTGGATTTCTGAAGATACCACATCAAAGAACACCTGGACCTGTGGACAAGTGTTGAAGGAGGGTAGAAATTTCGATGCAGGTCTAAAAGGGGACTGACTTACCCCAACTTGTGTGCTTTGTTCTTCCAGAAGTGAGATCAAATCAGAAAATATATTTTTATCTTGCTCATCCAATCCTAGTGCATCCAAAGGGGGGACCAAATCATCAGAGGTGTGATATATTTTCTTAAGCATCAGCCTCCTGCAAAAGAAATAGAGATCTTTTATGATCTCAAATGTATCAAACCTATTAGTGGGTGAAAAGGTTAAGCCTCTTCTCAATAGACTTTCCTCTGTCTCAGTGAGCTGTATATCGGATAGATTAATAATTGATAATACCTGGTCATTCAGCTGTCCAGAGTTGTTGCTGTTGCCTTTGTGTTTCTTTCCTATTTGTCTCAACTCTTCCAATCTTCCCAAGTGAAAAAGGAGAGAAAGGGAAAATCGAGAGCCCCCGATAGTGTATTATTGTTGGTATGATAGTCGTGAGAAATAACGGTAAAATTATACTCACAATTGTAGGTTGCCGGGTTAGGCAACCACTCGTATCACAGACGGGGAGATTAGACCTGTCCCCGCTCAGGTTAAAAAGTCGCTCTCTGTGTAGAAGACGAAGAGAGGGTGTCCACACCCATCCACCAGGTGGATATTACGTGATAAGAGAAACAGAGGCGCCAATAGAGTAAAATATGATTCCGAATTAAAACAAATTAAAATGTGGGTGGCAGTGGTGGACTTGCCTACCCCCAATAAGAAAAGGACCACTTTGTATGGTTGACAATATAAATTTAATCAATTTGGTACTCCAAGACAATAATCAATTTGCAACGCGTTTCACGGGACACAAGCCCGCTTCCTCAGGCAAAATACATACAAGTAGGAGCAACCCAGTAGCAGTCCGTACTAGCGTGGACAAAGGCGCCACGCTAGTACGGACTGCTACTGGGTTGCTCCTACTTGTATGTATTTTGCCTGAGGAAGCGGGCTTGTGTCCCGTGAAACGCGTTGCAAATTGATTATTGTCTTGGAGTACCAAATTGATTAAATTTATATTGTCAACCATACAAAGTGGTCCTTTTCTTATTGGGGGTAAGCAAGTCCACCACTGCCACCCACATTTTAATTTGTTTTAATTCAGAATCATATTTTACTCTATTGGTGCCTCTGTTTCTCTTATCATATAATCTTCCCAAGTGATTCAACGCACTACTTTCAAAGTCCGATTCTCCAAAATCACTGGAGTCAGAAATATAGTCCCTGGGTAGCCTTCCTGCTCCGCCCTGTCCAGATGGTTCTTGTGGATTTGGGACAGGTTTTTTTGGTTTTCTTTTTGGCTTATGAGGAGGCTTGGTGAAATTTTGACCTCTTCTGTTATTTTTGTGTCTCCAAATATAGGCTTTAGACTCAGCGTAATCCCGTCTATCCCTTAAGAGTTTTTTTTTTTTTAATCTCAACCACATCTGTCTCTATGTGTTTGATATCACTCTTTAGACGCTCCAGAAATGGTTCTACCAAGGATTTCTGGTCATATTTAGATATTTGTTGTAATAAGTCCAGACTCTTCAGTTTTAGTTTAGTTAGAAGCTCTCTATCTAGGCTGATTAGCATCTGTACTATAATCTTTGCACATCTATTGAGGCCACTTTCCCAAATCTTTTTGTGTCTATCTTCCGCGTCCATTGCGGAAGTTTAGTATTTAAGCGACCAGCTGATAGATGGTGTTATCCCTGAGGTAGCTTCTGGCGCAACCGGTAGGATCTGGATCCCCACGGCCCCATCCTATTCCCCACAGGAGGGTAAGCTCTGCTCAGATGTGCGAATGATTGCTTTCTTACATGGTCACACTCTTGTTTGACCTTTACCTACTGCGGGCTTTGGTTCATTACACGTGGTCATTTGATTCTGGTTTGTTTGGGACTATTCCCTGTTTCGCATTCCTTCATTTTTCACTGGTTTTCTCCTTGCACTATTCCCTATTGACTATTCATCACCAGCCTCAGTCCTCTCTGGACTTTGCAGTTTTTTCCTAGCATTGTTTACATTTATTTTGGTTCACATTAATGTCTATTATATGACCTTACATCAATTATACTGCACAGCACTTTATGCATTTGTATTTTTGCACATTTCCTTAACCAGCAGTAATTGTCATACTATTGGATAACCTCTGTGGCTCCCTGGGACGTTGGTTACGCTGACATAGCTATTAAGCTTTTTTACTTTTATAATTTTATACATCAAAGTGGCTGTTTATTTAAACAAGCCCATTTGATCAGCACACCAACTACCCCAGGTCCCACTTCCACTGAGCGGATCTGTGATTCTATTGTATTACATTACAAGGGAAACTGGATGGCAAGAGGCCAGGGGATCCTCATTGTTGTTTTTAATTGTTTTTAACTATCATGTCGTTTGAATCCAGCAATAAAGATGAATTTATAACCTAAGATTACTGTGGTTTGAATACTATTATTGATAGATATTAAGGAAACTACTTTTTTCCTTTTTTTTATGTAAATTATCTATTTTGGGATTGATGATCCTAGTCCCTAGATATGAATTTTCCTAACATGGTATAGCTGTTGGTATATTGGACCAAACAGCAAGTTTTTGGGCTCTAATTTCTGAAGTGAATAACGTATAAAACTACCCCTCATCCAACGCACACCAAATAAAAATGAAAAAAAAAATCCAATACTGGTGCTATGTATGAACAGATACTGGTGCTGTACTGTATGTAGTACCCAGTATAAAACCGTATACAGGCGATTGACTGGTTGGATTGGTCAACTCTCCCTCTCCTTTAGCAGATTGGCCAGCTCTCCTTGTCTTCTTGTTTATTAGAGCGGTATGGAAGAATATATTGCGCTGTGCCCATAAAATATGCCTCTTTCACCCTTCTGGCCCACCCATGTATCCTATTTACCTCCTTCACTGCCTCTCAGATCTAGCACATGCGTGCCTGCGCTGCTTCACTGTAGTCCTCAGCAGCGAAATCTGAGAGTCGGTAACAGGATAGGGCATATCACCCGGCATCAATGACACCCAGGTCATAAGACAAGCCCTGACTTTTCAGATTTTCAAGGGTTAAAAAGTCTTATGAGCCAGAATTTACAGTATGTCCTTTTCATCTGTATCTTTTTTCGTGTGAACTTTTATCTTAATTTTTGTACTCTTCTTTTTTCTTATGTTTACTTGTGCCCTGTGATGTTATCTTCTGACTATTTCTGTTTTCTTCCAGCTTTCTTCTTGTAGTTGTGAAATCTCATTGGTTAGTGTGTAGACCAATATCAGCAAATTCAAAGATGCCCTTGCTGTAGTTCCCAGCGAAAGAGGAAAAAGGGCACAGGAACCCTTGCAGTAAAAAGGGCCCACAGGTGCCCATTATAAAAGTCAAAAAATAGGAAAAAGGGCACCCACACAGCAAATAACCTCAAAAAATATGTAAAGTAATCTGTAAGAAAAATATACGTTATAAATTCCCACATGCACCATGTCAGTAAGTTTAAATGGTAAAATTGAGAGAGATCAACTGACTCTTGGGTGCATGTAGGAATAGCTTTATTAATGTCAATATCCAAATATCAAAACCAATAAAAATACACATATAGTACAATACAGTGCCCCAAACATCAACCCCCCCCCCCCTTTTTTAAAACCTAACAAAACCTTGAAAAGAGAACATTGCACTAACACCCTGAGTTGCACGCAGAAAAAGAGCTTATGAAGGCTGCAGTCCTTCTAGCTATCCAAAAAAATGTATATGCGCCAGCTAGTTTGTAGAGTTTTTCCTTGTAAATTAGATGAGGAAAAAGGGGTTCATCACAGGTAACAAAACCAGCATAAATCCAGCTAGATCGTTTGGCTGTTATTCCAGCAAATGTCAGTCCTGAGCCCAGAAGGCGGAACAGGAATAACTAGGAAACATCATAGATCATCAGAACATCAGAAGGCATCCATCTCTGGCTATTATGCACACTTTGCTACGCATTTATGTCAAAGTGGGACTCAATCGCAGTCCTCCAGACGATCATGCAGACATAATCACATTACAATGTGGTCACTTAGATTGCTTCTCTAAATTCCAGCTTAGACGTGTTTGATCATACAAGATGCGTGAAGCGGGACAGAGGCATGCAGATTAGCATAAAGCAAGCACAAGGTTATGCAGATTGACTATATATTAGTGTCCATATATGTAGCCAGCGTTAAACTTTGATGCAGCTGTTTAGCTTAGATAAGGTCAATGTCATAAGCCATGCAAATTGTGATGCGTGATGACAAAGTTGATAATAGACTTGATGTCTGTGTGCATATAGCCACCTGTTGTGCTGGGCATCAACGCATAGTCCGGATTAGGAGAGAAGCATAGTTACCAGCCTGGCGCGTTGGTGCGTGCAAATTCCTGTGGGTGTAGTGGTTAGCCTCAGACGCTATGCATCTGACATGTTTCGCCGTTCACTAACACGGCCTCTTCGGAGATAAGCGTCTGTTATAAAAGCTGTGGTTTGCGACGCTTCTAGGCGCCCAACTTTACTTGACTTTCCTTGCCGCAAATCTCAGTTCGGTGGCGCAAATTTCAGCTCTGGGCGTCAAAATTTACTTTCTGTGCCGCACATCACAGAATTGTGACAGGCACCCAAACTTACTTTCTTTGCTGCTATTTGCGGCTTAGCTGCGGGGGTGGTAAGTGTTAGGCACCACCTGGGGGGGTTTAAGGGTTAGGCACTGGTAGAGGGAGATCTTAGGGTTAGGTATTGGTAGAGGAAGGGTTCTGTGTAAGAGTAGGGTTAGGTTAAGACACAGTAAAATATTGGTAAAGGTTATCAATTTTTTACTATTGGAATTAAGTAGTAAAATATCAGTAATATTCTACTAGTGGCAATCATCTGCACTTTTTTTCCAGGAGCCTTTTTTTAATGATTGATTGGAGCCCTGGCAGAATGCAAAATGCAGCCAACAGATCTACACTGCGGTGGTCAGAAGGGATGACGGGGGACCTGGCGGCCCGACATGCCTAGAGCTCTTCAAAAGAGGCGTCATAGCCATGATACATGTTGGGCCACAAGGCCTCATTCATCTTCTAACTGCCATACTGTGGATACGTTGACAGCATTTTGCACACTGTCTCTAAGGGCTAAGTATCAGTGCCTTATTTTCTGTTGCTAGTGCACTTTGCACAGACACTCTGTCTTATTTCCTTATATGCAACTCCATCTGCACCTCCTCCAGTCAATTGGTTTATATATGAATTGTTGTAGTTTTTTACGCTTCATATGAATTTTGGTGATATTAGTCTTGGTAATTAATTGTTTTTTAAGTTACATGCTTGACAGAATAGGCACATCTTTGTAATGGGTGGACACTGTGGCTTAGTTGGTTAAAGCGCCTGACTTTTTGTGGAATATATCCAACTGTCAATGTTTTACTCAACTTTAATGCTCTGCACTTTTTTTTCTATTTTCACTGTGAAACCCAAGTTTCATCCAGGTAGAGTCCCTTGCTGGGAACCACTCAAGCCTATCTTTATTTTTAGCTCCACAGTGCATTCATCTAGATATTTGTCCAGTTATCTAATAATCATTATTTGAAATGGACTGATTGGATTTTTAAGTGTTCCTATTATATTTGTATATTGTATTATATTGCTTTCATGATGTGTACATAATAAAGTTTTTATACCTTTCATTGGTGCTGTTTCAGACCATTTTTCTTTTGGGAAAAATTACCTACAGACAAACTGTAAAGTGTAAACTAAGGAGGGGGCTCTGCAACAGACTTCCACTAGATATGCAGTACTATTATTTGGATACATTAATTCCCTCATAGACACCATACAGCAAAGCTTTATTATACTAAAGAGAAACTGAGCAAATGCTCTACAAACATACTATACACAAGAATGGGACCAGGACTCTTGAAAAAGAGATAATGTTACTTTATAAGCAAAGAAATGACTTTAAAGTGGATCCGAGACGAACTTTTACTCATTGCATAATTGTGTTCCTTTCCTATTGTTTATAGGGCATTCCTCAAGCCAAATACTTTTTTGTTTTTGTATTAATACTCTAATTCCCTATAAACTAAACAAGCCACACCCACAGGTTTTCAGAGAGCCAAGGCACTTTCAGACAGTAGCAAGGGATCATGGGAGCTCAGTCTGGGCAGGAGGAGGGGGAGGTATTACTAGCCAGAGATTTTAGAGGCAGAGGGGAGGAGGGAGGAGGAGGGGCGATTAATTTTTTTTACTCAAGATGCAGGTACGCCTGCCTCTGTGTAATGTTTACAAACAACATGGCTGCTGTCACTGTATCACAGGAAGAAATAGTCATATTCTATTAAAGCTGTTTGCAGCTATATTTGCTGTGTAAACTATCTAAACTTTAGAAAAGATATATAGACAAGTTACTTGTTATAGTTAGTTTTTCATCTCGGATCTGCTTTAAATACATTTCCCAACTCTTCTACAAACAATGAAGGCAAAACATGGATAAAGTCAATTAAAAATCTATGTAAAATATAGCTATAACATGTTTTTGCTAAATAATCAGAGCATAGTTATGTGTTCCAATAATCAAAAACTGGAAAGGTAATATGAGTGATCTTAAAGGGAACCTGAACTGGGTAAAATTATTTAAAATAAACACATGATATAGCTGCAAATGAATATTACATATTTACCTTAACATCAGTTCCTCTCAGAAGCTCTCCATTTTCTTCTTACAGTGATCCCTTCCAGTTCTGACAAGATTTTGTCAGAACTGAAATATACCAGTTGCTGTCAGTTACAACTGAATGTGCAAGGTCATGTCCATGTTTTCCTATGGCTCAAGTGGGCGATATAACAGTTTAACAGTGTGCTGACCAGGAAGCTGTTATGGGGTAATGGTCATTTTCAAAATGGAGGACAGAGAATTCCATTGATCACAGTGGACAAACAGGACGCGGGAAAGGAGAAAGAGATTGATGAGCAGACTACATGGGAGGTAAGTATGACCTGTGTATGTTTATTTTGACTTTTTATTTTCAGTTCAGGTTCTCTTTAAGGCAGGTGAAATATAATGGAGAAAGTTATTGCAATGTTGGCTCTTGTTCCTTCCCGAATTCTGATCTAGCCATTTAAACTTGTATCCTAGAAGGAACCTTCAGATTTTAATAAAAGAAATTTGAATTTAAATAAATCGGAGACCAGAAATTCATAACAAGAGAATAAAATATCTAAGCGTGGCTGTGGGCATTTAGGAAGATTGTGCAGCTGTAACCGTCAATGTGTTATATGCTGATAATACCAGAAAAGTAATGAGAGACCTCTACAAAAGCACTATTGAATAAGGAAGACTAATCCTCATGTTTTCATGCATATTATACTCTCTGAAAGGACATTCTAAATAGGAAGAACATAGGCACAATTAGTAAAATGGATTTATGCTTCCTACATGAAAGTGAGGCTGCCCTACTTGCAGTTAATAACAGAAATATAAATCATAATATATAGAATAAATAGATGTCATTTGAGGTTTTAAAGATTAAGTCCATCTAGTATTTATAAATGTAGTGTTAAGTGGTCATTTGGCAAACTGAATTACATCTTTGTGTCTTGTACTCAGCGTACGCCCTGTAGGACGAGATATCCACCATCAAGCCTAGACAACGCATGACAGCAAGCAAATGTGCTTACAGGCCTAAATGTATGTGCAGATAAATGGAGAGATAATTAAAAGTTGCTTATCCCTTCTTCTTGTGGCCTGTAGGTTTTATAATTTATTACAAGAACTGAAAGTCTGTGCCCTGCTCTTAGCCATCTCACTGTAAAGAATGACTGTTGGTTCATCTGGAATATTGTTCTGCTTCCAACTGTCATTACACTCCACACAGATGATCCTAGGTTACAAGTATATATCTCCCACTTGGGCTCTTAAGCGTGCTAAACTCATAGCTTTATCTAGAGATAGGACTATCATGTTGAGGAATACACGTGTAACTGGGGACCCTACATCTTTACTGACTTTTGTCACCACTTTAAAGTGGGCCTGAGCTCTTGCACAGGACAGAAGGAAAACATAGATAAATGCACCCTGTATGTATTTAAAGAGTTTAGCCTGTTTAATTCCCCCTCTTTTGTGTCTAATCACAAGTTGTAATTTGATCTCTCCCCATGTCACATGACTGCCACGGCAGAGATGGCAGATAAGCGCATTTGAAAGCACAGACTGTTAACAATATGTATGCTTCCATGAATCTGGAAGTAGAAACAGTGTAGATTTATTTTAGGATTTGCAGCAGCTGTAACAAAGAAGTGTTTACAATTTAAAAGTTATTATGCTGTTGTGTATCTTTTAGAGCAGAGAGGATGTTCTGAGTTCAGGTCCTCTTTAAGTGCTGAATATACTAAAATTGTAGACATTCTTAAATGGAACATCTCAGGGATATAGAGAGGGCCACCATCATTAGGATCTATTCTCTCAAGCAGCCTGTTTGCATCCCCAACTTCTACCTTTTGTAATTGGCTTTCGACAATGGGGTCCTTCCCCTTTGGTGTCTTAACATGTCGGTACGATATGACATTTTATTAACTGTAACAGCTGATATGTTTTGTATGTTGTTTAATGTACATTATGTCAGGTACAAATTGTGGCCTGCACCACCAGAACTCTCCATTGCCCCATCTCTGATCATTACTGCACACCTGCCTGGGCTACTACAAATGTCTCCAATGTTGCCAAACAGGTCATACAAGTATATAAAGGTGACACGGGATCATTCTCATTCAAGGGTGTTGAGAAGGTGACTCACTCAGTGAGAGGGGAAGATAGTTATGGTAAACTTTTATTATGTAAAGCAAAATGGAACTTTAACTTAAGTACTAGGTTACCAGACAGTCTAAATGCAAGGTGGAATCTTTTTTGCATGGATCTCTAGGTTTTAGACACTCTTGTTACCAGTCAGGTGTCTGGTCCAGTTCCTAACTGGCAGAGTCTTTTGTATATGTGTCTCATGTCCCATTTATTCATGGCAAGCTATGACTAAGGACCTGTGGGTCTGAAACGCGTCAGCTGCCTTGTCTGTCTTTGCATGTGCTAATAAAAGTTTCCTGCATTTAACATCATGGTGTGCTGCGGGCTTCTGTGCTGAACTTCTTTATGTTGCCCTGTGGAGGGTTCCCAGGCACCACCTATCTACAAGGGATTAAGCAGTGCTCTATCCACTTATTTTCCTCCTAGAAGAGCTATATTAGGTTGATTAAAGATTAGTGTCCACTAATAATCAGTCATAAAGGATTGTGACAGTTGGTCAGTGGGAAGAACTTAGCGAGAGATGAAAGGTCAAGCACAGTTTACAAAGGCCTGAGTCTTATTACATATTCGGACACACGTTCAATTCAATTAACTATTTAATGTTATTTTTTCATCATTCACTTTAATATTGTATTATTTTTTTTCTACATGTTGCATGCAAAGACACATCTGTTACTTTCCAGGTGGTTGCCTACAGCTGGCAGTGCAAACTGGCAAAGAATGTAACATCCATGTTTGTGTGGTAATATAGATTTAAGACAATGGCAGCATAATAAACCTTGGCACTGAATCATCCCATAGGCTTGTTTTTCTTCAAAAAGCCTTTGAATAAGGTTTTAGTTTTAGTATATTCTAATGTCATTGTGATATTCAGTAATATATGGTATTTATAATCTTTTAAATGTATTATTATTTAAATATTAATAATGTTTTCCTCTACAGGCTGCAAAGGGCCATACAATTTCATACCCTTGCACTGAGATAGGCCAGAACTGCCTGAAATAGCTGTTTGCAAGTTGGATTATATCGCTCTGAAAAATGTATTGTTACAGTTAGCAGAAAACCTGTGTTGACCCCAGCATGGTAGATATAGGCTCTTCTCCGGGCATGGCCCCCTATCCAATTAACTTTCATCTCGAGCTTTCTCCTAGGAGATAATTTTTTTTATCTTATCTAAAGAATTTTTTTTTCCAGCACTTAACAATTGAAAAAGTACTAAAAAGTGGGTAGAGATGTAATAAGAATCAAATTTTGAACATTTACTTTGTTGCAAGGGCCGTAGAAGCAACATTTAACAAGGTGTGAAAACATGTCATGTGAGAAAACTCAGAAGAAAGGTTAATTGAATGTGGGTCATGGGCTCTAAGTTGTTCTTGGTCTTCACCATAGCATCGTGCAAGGGGTACCAGATTGTGGCCCCTGGGATGGCCCCACCGGAAACTTCTTATAGCCCACCATTCTAGTGAAGGATCCTTCTCAACACATTCAATTAACGAATGCCCACAGTATACTGAAGTCATCCTGCATGGAGGAAAAATACCATGCCTGAGTGGCCACATATCTGGGCTTGAGTGGACCTTACTCATGCAAGCCCAGTTGGGATACGCTCGTCCACAGGTGGGATCGTGGCTAGAAAAAAAAATATTTTTTTGACTGGTGCAAGATTAATCAATTTAGAGGGACCCTTCGTTGGAATGTCATATAAGTTTAGATGGACCATTCACTGGAATGGTGGGCTGTAAAAGGATTTGGGAAGCCTCTGAACCATACAGAGGATTACCACTACTGAGGTAAATATCTGTTTTTAAAAAACACTCTTCAAGTGTACCTTAAGTCGGTAGAGATAAGTGCAAAACAGTATGCAATATTTATATAGGTTGAACCCTTATTGTATGATGTCTTAGTCTAGTGTTTTTGTGTTATTTTCAATTACTCCTTGTTTAAATTGCCTGAAGAAGCGTGCTATAGACCTGTGAAACGTGTTGCAGCATTATTGGAATGATCAATAAATAACAGTCTTTCATCTGACATTGTCATATTGAGTCTTCAATGGGGAGGTAGGTTCACCACTGCCTCCCTTTTTTAAACTGTTTTTAACATATTTTATCCTATACTGGCGCCTCTGTTTCAACAATACTTCAGCTATTCATCCTGGTGAAGGGGTGTCACCATGGGCCATATGCAATTCTCTTTTTCACCTGAGTTTTCTCCCAGGAGATAATTTTTCATCTTTGATTTTAAATAACTTTCCAGTACTTTTCACCGAAAAAAGTACCAAAAAGTTGGTGAAAAAGTACTATTAAAATTATTTTGAGCATATTCTTGCCTTCTGGGGGCTTAAAATGCATTTTATTGACGAGTTTAAAAATATCACCTATGAGAAAACTCAGGTGAAAAAGTGAATTGCATATGGCCCTATATCTTCTACAGAGAGCGACTCCTTAACCTGAGTGGGGATAGGTCAATTTTCCCATTAGCGCATACAGAGGTTACCTAGAAGAACCCACCTTTGTGAGCAGCACTTTTTAAACTCTCATTGATTCCATACCCGAACTTACTACACTATATTGGGCTCTCGATTATTGTTCCCCTTTTTCTGTCTTGTAGGCAAAAACTGCTTTACAATACATTTTTACACTTGAAAAAGTTTAGGTCCAAAGGGAATTTTTATACTTTACACTAATAAACATAATTGCTTTCAGAATTTGCAAAGCCCACATTTGGACTTAGTTTAGCTTTAAACCTCTTGAAATGTCTGCTTGAAGAGACCATGTTCAATTTGCTTCTAATTAGAAAGCAGTTATCCCGAATAATAACACACTAAGAAGTTCACATCCCTTGCTTTGATATGTGCTTATAGTTACTCTACAAGTCTTTTAACATAAGTTCAGCCTCAGGCTTCAGCCTGTGTTTGCTTTTTTTTTCCCTTCTACCCATTAATAGGCTAAATATCCCTTTGAGGCCCTACAGATCTAAATGAAAATACAGAATCTCTAGCAGAATTCTCTCATTCCCAGATGGCGTAATATAAGTACAGTGCAGCTTTGTGATTTCCAAATGTTTTTAGTAAGAGAGAAGCGTGGCGTATTATTCGGGGCACGTCGATAACAGAGCATGAAACTGATCACTTCAGAATTAAATGGCTTCAAAACTTTCGCTTGGCTTTTACTACACAGAACAAAACTTTAGATTGCATCTACATCTCTTGGTAAGGCTGTGATGGTAATTTTCCGTTCCATTTTATTTCCATTTAATATGCTGCTTTCTTCTTTTTGCATGCGGGATTATGCTTTTTATTGAACAAATCATCCCATTTGGCTGCTGCAAATGGAAGTAGGCTATGTTTTATTTAACAACAATGCCACTTATTTCTCAAATCATAGGTAACTGCTATAAATTAAAAAAGGAGATTTTTAATTTACTGTGTCTTGCCAGTGAATAATGCCACACACCATTATAAAGCTTGCAAGCAGCGCGCTCAGTTTAATCAATCATACCACTTATTCTTTATCTTTGCCTTTCATTTTGCTGCTAGGAGAGCACAAGGGATTTCTCACCTGCTGCCAGCCATACACATTTAGCATGAGGTAGTTTAATGAAAATGATGTATCATAACTTGTATAAAAGAGAATATAAATCTAATGTTAAAAAATAAACATTCACACCTTTCTTCAGCCGTTTTGAATTGGGTTTCAATGGGACCTATTTGTTACATTTGTATGTGTTTGGAAACTGTATATATCATATATTTAAGCATAAATTCTGTGCATAATGAGTAAAAGAAAACAAACACTGGCTAGAGTGGAAAGGCAGCAATTTCCTCCCAGCTAATTACTAAAGTGTAAAACACTTTATATTTGTGTTGCCCAAAATTATCATTTGTGATGGTTTTAGGTAAGAATTTAGAACCAATTTAGGTATAAACACACTACTGGGCTCTCTGCCAAGCAGCTTGTTATATTCTACAGAGAGGAAAGGATATGCAAGGGGCACCCCACTGACGAGACTTAAATGAATGGAGCCTGGCCGTTAGAGATCTAGCATGATAGATCATCAACAATCTCTAAAATGGGATCTAGAGTTATTGGGATGCCTCATTGTTTTGCTAAATGAAGCAAAGTTGATACAAATATTTATGGTAATGTTATGCAAATTTCTGCATAAATATATATATATATATATATATATCACAACACTCAAAAATTACATAATAAAAGCTTGTTAAAAATATGAAAAGTGGATTTGCATATTTAACCACTTCACCCCTCAAGCATTTTACCCTTTCTGCCAAGAGCCATTTTCACCTTTCAGTGCTTCTCCCATTTGTTTGGCAATAACTTTATGACTACTTATCACACCTAAATTATCTATTTCTTGGTTTGTCACCATAAATTAGGCTTTTTTGGGTGATATTTGATTTCAGTAATTATCAGTGTTTTCTCAATGTACCTTATTAATAATTACAAGCCTTTATTTACAAAAAATAACAATAATATACCCACCATGACATACATATTAAAAAGGTGAGTCCTTAAAGGGACACTTAAGCTAGGAATAAAAAAATCAGTTTTACTTTCCAAGGGCTTCTACCAGCCCCCTCTAGCTGTCCCATGCCCTTGCAGTCACAGAAGGAGCCTCTGGTCCCCCACCGCCAGCTAGTTTCATTTTTGCTGACAGGCCCGTCAGGCCTGGCCACGGTTATTTTTCTTTGTGTTTCCATCCACAATGGTGTCCTGTGCCTGTGCAGGACACTACTGAGGACAGGAACATGAAGAAGGATACACGTGGCCAGGCTTGCGCAGGCACAGAAAGCCGGCTGACTCCCTGTCAGGGCCAGTCAGCTAAAATGAAACTGGGGACCGGTGTCTCCGTGAGTAACAACGAGGGCATGGGACAGCTGGAGGGGGGCAGTTAGAAGCCCCAGGCAAGTAAAACTGATTTTTTATTCCTGGCTTAAGTGTCCCTTTAAGGTAGTTATTTATGTAATTTATTTTTAAATGCTGTCACAAATGTTTTATTTTGGTAACTATGGGGGAGGGGCATAAGTGGTTAATAACTATAGAGGATGTATTTTTTGTAATGTATTTTTAGTTTAGTTTTACTTTTTTGTCCACTAGATGTTTGTTAATGATATTACTTTACCTTTTACTTTGATTTTAATGAATGAATGTGACTTCTTGCTAATGCAATGATGATTCATTCACAGACACTTTGATTGGGTTTGGGAACACATTCCCATTCCCAGTTCCCATTTCCCAATTACTGCCGAGTAAGTCCTGCCTTGAATAATTGGCGTGGGCATGCAGATCCACCGCTGATTGACAGAATGCACCTGTATGTCCTGTTTGCCAGAACAAGCTGCAAACTGGATGCGTATATATGGCCAGTTTGCAGCAACTGGTTAAGGAAAAAATTCCAACCCAGGCTATTCATAAGAATGTGGTATGATTCGCTTCCATCCTGTGAATCAAATCAGCTCATCGGGGACCAAGAGCATTGGGAAGAACACTGCTGCACATTGCAGTGGCAGTTTTTATTGGTGAAGAAACTCCTATGTGTTATAAATATGCATGTAAAGCACCAACATAATCATTTTTTGAAAGGTGCCCCCTTTATGGATTTAGAGATCTAGGCTCATGAAATCTCTAAAAATTAAATCAAAACAGTGGCACACTCCGGGGCCCAAATTACTCACCTGGCACCACCATAGCTGCTATTTGCCTTGCGGCCTAAGGCGACATCCTAATTACCAGGTGCAACATACGCTCATTTTACCAGTTCCAATTTTAGGACGCTGGCATAGCTGCAAGCTACAAAGTTTCATCAGTGGCTTCAGTTTGATAGTGTCTGTTACAGAATGTGATCCAACTGTATTACATCAAAATATAGTTCCAATAATAATGCAATTTGAGAAAAAGCAACTCTAATATTTACATTGTGTATATTTCTAGAAAAAAAATTACATTATTCATTCATTTGAAATAAAGAGATTATTAAACCTTTCAATTCCTAATCAATTCACTAACAATCAAATCAACTAGAAACAATTTTATCTCGACATGATTATCAGCAGGTTTTTTTTTCTTGTTAACAACCTCAACAAGTCAGCATATTAATGCCAAAGAAAAAAATAAAAACATAAAAGAGCAACAGTAACAAAAACAAATTACAGTGGAAGTGCTTGAAATTTTCAGAAAAAGAACAAAAAAAAATCCCCAAAACACAGACATGTGCTATCAAAGCACTGTAGCTGTTTTCATGTAACACACTCCCCATGGTTTACATCAGAAAGTGTTGCTGGGTTATCAGATTCCGGTCATATCAGAAAAAAAAACCACACCAATAACACAAAATTAATTTCATCTTTAATGGCATATTAACATGCTGTAATAATTTTAAACTGAACATTTTTTTTGTTAAACCGCTCTTACAGTGGCCTTTTATTTGCAGCATTGTGAATCTATCATTTAGCTTCTGATGGTATTATGCTAATATGGTAGTTACTCTTAATTTCCTCTTCCAATAACTGTGACTAAGGCCGTGTGCTGTGATGTGCTGCAGGGAGGAGTAGACGCCTGCCGTGCTTTCTACCAGGGCCTTGAAGCAATGCATTAATGAGGCACTTTGCTAATACGAGTGCACATCAGGCTTATAACCAGAGGAAAGAGACATACAAAGAGACAGATACATTCATTAATTTCATGAACTGTCATCTCTAATCTTCATCTGAGTAATTCCCATGGGAGCCTATGCTTGCCTCTGCTAATGGAAAGCTGGAGCTTGCTTTCAAAAATACAAATTAAGCAAAAAATGTGAAAAGTTTTAATCTTTTAATGATTATTAATGTACATAGTATCCCACTGCGGTCTAAACAAGGTTAATGAATAATTAAAATTATTGAAATGCTATCAGGGAATTAATGGTAACAAAATTATTTAATCCATTTACCAATACTAAGGCCTGAAACACACTGCAGAAAGCTTTTAGATCCATAAGCGCTGCGCTTGTGTTATTAAAAAAAACGCTATCATTGACTTGCATAAAAATGGCGGTAAAATTGTGGCAATTTGCTGCAATATTGATTTTAAGAAAAATTGAGATCGTAGTGATTTTTCCATGTTTTATATGTCAATGGGAGTGTTTTTTTTTTAAACACAAATGCAGTGCTGATGGATCTAAAAGTGCTCTGCCGTGTGTCTCAGGCCTAAGTCATTATAGTGTGCAATGAGAACCTTAGTTATTTGAAGCTCTAGACTACCCTCCCAGATTTTTTATCAATAGGGGACAAGTAGAGGTGAATAGGGGATAATGTCACTACCCATAGGATTTTCAAAATTTGATGCAGCTGTGCCAAAAAAGGTCACATGACACAGAGATCTAATGCACAAAGTAGTAGCCAGCACAGTCTGAGTTTCTACCTTTGTATAGAGTCATCACCTGACCCCAAAGACCTCCCCCCACTGCTTTCTCCTGAAGAGCAGAAGGAAGTTTATAAAAATTGCTAACTAGCATTCACAACAACTTTTCTAAAATACTTGGATTTAGTTGTTTGTTTGTTTTTAAAGGGAAGTTTTTTTTGTAATAACATTAAAAACTACTGTCCTTCTCTTGAGACAGTAAAAATTTTACATTTTGATCTTCAACGTTTAGATACAAAATCAGACTGTGAATCCAGGAAAGTCCTATTTAGGATTAATATGGTCCTTATTCAATTTGCTTTTTCTTTCCCCCTAGATGATATTTTCACATCTTATCAATAGAGTGCCTTTTAAGCCACCAGCAAGCAAGAAAATACTCTGAATAATTTTGACAGTACTTCTTCGACTACTTTTTGGTATGTTTTTTTATTGCAGAGTGCTGAAAAATTATCTTAACCACTTGAGGACCTAGGGCTTTCTACCCCTTAAAGGGAAGGTCCAAGCAAAAAAAAAAATGAGTTTCACTTACCTGGGGCTTCTACCAGCCCCATGTAGCCATCCTGTGCCCTCGTAGTCACTCACTGCTGCTCCAGTCCCCCGCTGGCAGCTTTCTGACCTCAGAGGTCAGGGCCACATTGCATACATTTTTACGCATTCCAGCTAGTGCAGGAACAAAAATTTACGTGTTGCACCACTAACGCGTAAAAATGTACGTGTTAATGTTTCTGCACTAGTGGTAATGTGTAAAAATGTACGCAATTCGGCCCTGACCTCCGAGGTCAGAAAGCTGCCAGCGGGGGACTGGAGCAGCAGTGAGTGACTACGAGGGCACAGGATGGCTGCATGGGGCTGGTAGAAGCCCCAGGTAAGTGAAACTAATTTTTTTTTTTGCTTGGACCTTCCCTTTAAGGACCGGCCACTTTTTTTCCATTCAGACCACTGCAGCTTTCACGGTTTATTGCTCGCTCATACAACCTACCACCTAAATGAATTTTGGCTCCTTTTCTTGTCACTAATAAAGCTTTCTTTTGGTGCTATTTGATTGCTCCTGCGATTTTTACTTTTTATTATATTCAGCAAAAAAGACATGAATTTTGGCAAAAAAATGATTTTTTTTAACTTTCTGTGCTGACAGTTTTCAAATAAAGTAAAATTTCTGTATACATGCAGCGCGAAAAATGTGGACAAACATGTTTTGGATAAAAAAAAACCCATTCAGCGTATATTTATTGGTTTGGGTAAAAGTTATGGCGTTTACAAACTATGGTGCAAAAAGTGAATTTTCCCATTTTCAAGCATCTATGACTTTTCTGACCCCCTGTCATGTTTCATGAGGGGCTAGAATTCCAGGATAGTATAAATACCCCCCAAATGACCCCATTTTGGAAAGAAGACATCCCAAAGTATTCACTGAGAGGCATAGTGAGTTCATAGAAGATATTATTTTTTGTCACAAGTAAGCGGAAAATGACACTTTGTGAGAAAAAAAAAAAAAAAGTTTCCATTTCTTCTAACTTGCACCAAAAAAAAATGAAATCTGCCACAGACTCACCATGCCCCTCTCTGAATACCTTGAAGGGTCTACTTTCCAAAATGGGGTCATTTGTGGGGTGTGTTTACTGTCCTGACATTTTGGGGGGTGCTAAATTGTAAGCACCCCTGTAAAGCCTAAAGGTGCTCATTGGACTTTGGACCCCTTAGCGCAGTTAGGCTGCAAAAAAGTGCCACACATGTGGTATTGCCGTACTCAGGAGAAGTAGTATAATGTGTTTTGGGATGTATTTTTACACATACCCTTGCTGGGTGGGAGAAATATCTCTGTAAATGACAATTTTTTAATTTTTTTTACACACAATTGTCCATTTACAGAGGTATTTCTCCCACCCAGCATGGGTATGTGTATAAATACACCCCAAAACACATTGTACTACTTCTCCCGAGTACAGCGATACCACATGTGTGGCACTTTTTTGCACCCTAACTGCGCTAAAGGGCCCAAAGTCCAATGAGTACCTTTAGGATTTCACAGGTCATTTTGCGGAATTTGATTTCCAGACTACTCCTCACGGTTTAGGGCCCCTAAAATGCCAGGGCAGTATAGGAACCCCACAAATGACCCCATTTTAGAAAGAAGACACCCCAAGGTATTCCGTTAGGAGTATGGTGAGTTCATAGAAGATTTTATTTTTTGTCACAAGTTAGCGGAAAATTGATTTTTATTGTTTTTTTCACAAAGTGTCATTTTCCACTAACTTGTGACAAAAAATAAAATCTGCTATGAACTCACCATACTCCTAACGGAATACCTTGGGGTGTCTTCTTTCTAAAATGGGGTCATTTGTGGGGTTCCTATACTGCCCTGGCATTTTAGGGGCCCTAAACCGTGAGGAGTAGTCTGGAAATCAAATTCCGCAAAATGACCTGTGAAATCCTAAAGGTACTCATTGGACTTTGGGCCCTTTAGCGCAGTTAGGGTGCAAAAAAGTGCCACACATGTGGTATCGCCGTACTCGGGAGAAGTAGTACAATGTGTTTTGGGGTGTATTTTTACACATACCCATGCTGGGTGGGAGAAATACCTCTGTAAATGACAATCTTTTGATTTTTTTACACACAATTGTCCATTTACAGAGGTATTTCTCCCACCCAGCATGGGTATGTGTAAAAATACACCCCAAAACACATTGTACTACTTCTCCCGAGTACGGCAATACCACATGTGTGGCACTTTTTTGCACCCTAACTGCGCTAAAGGGCCCAAAGTCCAATGAGTACCTTTAGGATTTCACAGGTCGTTTTGCGGAATTTGATTTCCAGACTACTCCTCACGGTTTAGGGCCCCTAAAATGCCAGGGCAGTATAGGAACCCCACAAATGACCCCATTTTAGAAAGAAGACACCCCAAGGTATTCCGTTAGGAGTATGGTGAGTTCATAGAAGATTTTATTTTTTGTCACAAGTTAGCGGAAAATTGATTTTTATTGTTTTTTTCACAAAGTGTCATTTTTCACTAACTTGTGACAAAAAATAAAATCTTCTATGAACTCACCATACTCCTAACGGAATACCTTGGGGTGTCTTCTTTCTAAAATGGGGTCATTTGTGGGGTTCCTATACTGCCCTGGCATTTTAGGGGCCCTAAACCGTGAGGAGTAGTCTGGAAATCAAATTCCGCAAAATGACCTGTGAAATCCTAAAGGTACTCATTGGACTTTGGGCCCTTTAGCGCAGTTAGGGTGCAAAAAAGTGCCACACATGTGGTATTGCCGTACTCAAGAGAAGTAGTACAATGTGTTTTGGGGTGTATTTTTACACATACCCATGCTGGGTGGGAGAAATACCTCTGTAAATGGACAATTGTGTGTAAAAAAATCAAAAGATTGTCATTTACAGAGGTATTTCTCCCACCCAGCATGGGTATGTGTAAAAATACACCCCAAAACACATTGTACTACTTCTCCCGAGTACGGCGATACCACATGTGTGGCACTTTTTTGCACCCTAACTGCGCTAAGGGGCCCAGAGTCCAATGAGTACCTTTAGGCTTTACAGGGGTGCTCACAATTTAGCACCCCGCCCACTTGCCAGGACAGTTAACAAACCCCACAAATGACCCCATTTTGGAAAGAATACACAACAAGGTATTCTATGAGGGTAATGGTGAGGTCATTGAAAATCTTATTTTTTGTCACAAGTAAACGGAAAATGACACTTTGTTAGAAAAAAAAATAAAAAAAAAATTCTGCTAACTTGTGACAAAAACTAAAATCTTTTATAAACTCACCGTGCACCTCACATAATACTTTAGGGTGTCCTCTTTCCAAAATGGGGTCATTTGTGAAGTCTGTCCTGGCATTTTAGGGTCTCTGCAATCATTACATGTATGGCCAGTATTAGGAGTTTCTGCTATACTCCTTATATTGGGTATACGGGTAATGCACTCTGGGCTGAAAGGAAAAATGAACGGCAAACATACCTTGCTCCACATCAATGGCAGATCTTCCTCCACATCAATGGCAGTGATAACCTCAGGAGAGAGACACCCCGTGCCACCCTGCACTCAGGGTGAGCCACCAACTTATGTGACTGGGCCTCAGAACTTTAGTATACAGCATTATGCCTGTAGGATACAGCAATATGCCTGCCAATAGAGATGACTCTGTGTGGCATTAAAGCATCATCATAGGCCCAAATCACATATAAACCGGGGGTGTCCACACTCAAGGGAAATTCAAACATGCCGTCTTATATCGCCAACCCAGGACAGATCAGCAATATCAAGCATGGAAACCGATCCTTCTTGCCACTTTTATGCTTACCCGTTTGGTTTTCAAGCTTACCTCTCCTCTCCCTGCAACAATGTGCGAAAGACCACTGAGTGTGTGCCTACTCCTGTGTCTGGAGTTCCCTAGGTTCTAATAGTGTACCTGCTCATGGTACCTCTCAAAACACGGCCCTACACATAGGCCAGGCTGGTCAGGACAGCGGGGACAATAATAAACGGTGTCAGTCCTTGTTCCAGCCCTGCTGCAGACACGGCAACGTTTTCTTCGGATGCGTTGACCTGGGGCACACGGAAGCTGATAGGCGTAATGCCTTCCATGCAGTCGGCTAGTTGCATCTGGGGGGGGGGGGGCCTGGCACCTCCTGGATACAGGATGTCCAGAACGATCTGTTCCTGAAATTGAAGGAAAGATCCAGTTCTCCCAGCCTTACTGTAGAGAACAAAGCTGTTGTAAACTGCCAATTGAATCAGATAAAAAGACACTTTCTTATACCAGCGTCTTGTTTTCCGGGAAATTAAATAGGGCGCTAACCTTTGGTCATTGAAGTCCACCCCTCCCATGTTGACATTATATTCGTGGACGACAAGGGGCTTTTCAATGACCTTAGTTGCCCGTTGAATTTGGACTGTCGTGTCTGTGTGAATGGTGGACAGAAAGTAAACGTCCCTCTTGTCCCTCCATTTCACCGCGAGCAGGTCTTCAGTACGCAAGGCGGCCCTCTGCCCCCGTTGAAGTCTGGTGGTAACGAGCCGTTGGGGGAAGCCCTGGCGAATAGGCCGCGCAGTGCCACAGCATCGGATTCCTTCTAACTTTAAGTGCTGAAAGAGGGCCACACTTGTGTAATAATTGTCCACAAAAAGATGGTACCCCTTCTGGAACAAGGGTGACACCAAGTCCCACACAACCTTTCCACTGCTCCCCAGGTAGTCAGGGCATCCGACCGGCTCCAATTTTGAGTCTTTTCCCTCATAGACCCTAAAACGACATGTATAGCCTGTGGCCCTTTCACAGAGCTTATACAGTTTCACCCCATACCGGGCGCGCTTGCTTGGGATGTACTGTTTGATGCCAAGGCGCCCGGTAAAGCGTAAGAGGGACTCGTCTACGCAGATGTTCTGTTCAGGGATATAAGCATCTGCAAATGTTGATGACAGGTGGTCTATGAGGGGCCGAATTTTGTGGAGCCGGTCATAAGCAGGGTGGCCCTTTTCATTACAGGTTTTGTCGTCGTTGAAGTGCAGGAAGCGCAGGATGGATTCAAATCGTGTCCTGGACATGGCAGCAGGGTACAAGGGAACATGATTTACTGGGTTCGTAGACCAATACGACCGCAGTACATTCTGTTTCATTAGTCCCAAGTGAAGGATAAGGGCCAAAAAGATTTTAATGTCGGAAACTTGGACTGGTTTCCACCCGAAAGGCTGGGCATACATGCTCTCCGGGTGCTCGGTGATGAATTGTGTGGCTTTACGGTTGGTCTCAACCACAATTAAGTCCAGGAGAACCTGGGTGATGAACAGCTGCAAAAAGTCTAGGGCCGTTCCTAGATGAGCTGTCGCCACCTGGACTCCAGACTGGGCGGTGAAAGGGGGCACTACGGGTGCGGCGGAATCAGGGGATTGCCAATCTGGTTGTGCCAGCACCTCTGGGAGTCTATGGGTACTACGGGCCCGTCTTCTTATTGGTGGCTGCGATGGGGGTACTACTGCACTTGCCACCATACCAGTTTCAACTTCCATGCTGACGCTCACCACTTCGCCAGGGTCTACGGAAGCACTGGCACTAAGTCCAGGAGATGCTGCGCTGCTGGTGCCTGCCTCACCAAGAAAACTATCATCAGCGCTAGCACCACCCTGCTGCCCTTGAGGCGGATCCTGCGCCACCTGCGGTCTAACGACTTGGGGTCTGGTACGCCTGGCTCTAGCCGGGACCATAGCCTCGTCATCACTTTCGGTCAAGGAACCACTGCTTTCTACAGGTTCAAATTCGGACCCGGAAGATTCGACGGATGATTCTTCCCAAAAGAACTCATCCGACTGGTCCATGTACCTGTATACCTCGTCATCGGAAAGCCCCCTTCTTGCCATTGTGAATTACTAAATTTATGGGGTTTTCCTCCGAGACTACCCAGAAAAAAAGAGCACCTACCTAGCAAAAAGGGAGTATTTGAGAGGTATTGGGGTTGGTGGGAAGTGGGGTCTCAGAGGCAATCAAACAATCACGGGACAATCAAATACAATTACAGCACAATCGAATCCAATCACAGCACAATCAAATCTGATGCACTCGGAAGGTGATGGGGGGAGGGTGGGATTGGGTGTGGCGGGAAGTGGGGTCTCAGGCAATCAAACAATCACGGGGCAATCGAAGTCGATCACGGGACAATCAAATACAATTACAGCACAATCGACTCCAATCACAGCACAAGCAAATCTGATGCACTCGGAAGATGATGGGGGAGGGTGGGATTGGGTGTGGCGGGAAGTGGGGTCTAAGGCAATCAAACAATCACGGGGCAATCGAAGTCGATCACGGGACAATCAAATACAATTACAGCACAATCGACTCCAATCACAGCACAAGCAAATCTGATGCACTCGGAAGGTGGTGGGGGGGGAGGGTGGGGTTGGGTGTGGTGGGGGGGGGGGAGGGTGGGGTTGGGTGTGGTGGGAAGTGGGGTCTCAGGCAATCAAACAATCACGGGGCAATCGAAGTCGATCACGGGACAATAAAATACAATTACAGCACAATCGACTCCAATCACAGCACAAGCAAATCTGATGCACTCGGAAGGTGATGGGGGGAGGGTGGGATTGGGTGTGGCGGGAAGTGGGGTCTCAGGCAATCAAACAATCACGGGGCAATCGAAGTCGATCACGGGGCAATCAAATACAATTACAGCACAATCGACTCTAATCACAGCACAAGCAAATCTGATGCACTCGGAAGGTGGTGGGGGGGGAGGGTGGGGTTGGGTGTGGTGGGGGGGAGGGTGGGGTTGAGTGTGGTGGGAAGTGGGGTCTCAGGCAATCAAACAATCACGGGGCAATCGAAGCCGATCACGGGACAATCAAATACAATTACAGCACAATCGAATACAAGCGCAGCACAATCGAATACAAGCGCAGCACAGTCAAATACAATGCACTTGGACGGTGATTAGGGGGGGGGGTCTGAGGGCGATTTGAGGGGGTGGGGGGTTGATCAGGAGCCTGCACGGGGCAGACTGAGTCCTGATCTGATGAGAGGCAGACACAGGGGGTTACTGATCGCAGATCAGTTAGTGATCGCTGGGGAGGACAGATGTAAACAAAGAGCAGGGGATGTAATCAGAATCGGGGTATGAGGGCAATCGAGGGCCTGGGCAGGTGATCGGTTACCCCCGCGGGGCAGTTAGGGTCTGCTCTGATGGGTGGGGGTGCTAAGGGGTGATGGACAGGTGATAGACAGGTGATCAGAGGGGGATCAGAGGGGGATCAGGGGATAAGGTAGCTGTATACAGATGTATACAGTATACAGGGGGGTAGTCTGGGATGGGGTCTGGGGGTGATCTAAAGGTAGGGGGGGATCAGGGGTGATTAGGAGGCAGTTAGGGACCTAAACTAAAGGGCAGCGTCGCTAGTTAGTGGCAGGTGGGGGGGGGGGGTGGGGGTTTTGCAGGGGTGCAAGGGTGCTGGGCAGGGGTCTGCTGGGGTGATCAGGGGGGGTATGAGGCCTGGGGTGGGAGATCAGGGACTCTGTGGGCAAAAAAAACACGTGTGCTGGCTACTTACAATGTGCTTCCTCCTCGCTAGTGGTCTCTGCAACAATGAGACCACGAGGCGAGGAGGAAGCACGTATAAGGCACTTTGTTTACCTAACAAAGTGCCTTATACTCCCTGATTGGGCAATTATGCGGATTCCTCCGCTCGCCGGCTCTGCTAAGTGGCCGGCGAGCGGAGACAAAATGCCCGAGTAACGATCCCGGGCGGAGGATCGCGTCACGGATGACGCGATCGCTCCGCCCATGCCCTTAGAAGGACCGCCGCCTCTGTGGGTGAGCCGGTCCTTCAGGGCTCCACTTCCCGGCCGCCTCTGTGCGTTAGGCGGTCGGGAAGTGGTTAAGCAGAAGGTGAAAAATTATCTCCTAGGAGAAAGCTTAGGAGAAAATGTGAATTGAATAAGGAGCAATGACTATCAATACAATAGGTTCTCTAATCAGTTTATTTCACTTCAGGTTTGCTTAAATAAAAAAAACAGGTTAAAGGGCCAGGCTAAAGCTCAGATATTGTCTGCATGTGAAGTTGCAGATAATCAAGTATTGCAGCAAACACTATCCACAGAGCTGATGCACAGCTAGTACAGATCTTTCCTCAGTCCAGCACAGTCGCTGGCTGCTGTGACTGGCTGCTTCTTGTTGTCAGAGGGTTTCATAGAAAATCTGTACTTCTTCCAATTTGTACAGCTTGGTCAAATTGCTGGGCATGCAAAACTCTGGCAGTTGTTTCCAATGTTTGCCCTTTGCTTACATGATTCTGGCTTACATGAGATAATCACTATATAAAGATTTGCCTTATTATGACATAGTGCTGGGACAGGGACAACTGGGAAAAAAACTTCTATTGAATCTGAATTACATCCATATCCAAGACCATAACTGTGCCACCCCATTACAGATCTTACAGTGGATGTCTGAGCAAAGGTTTTTAGGGTTGTCATTGGAATTGTAGATGAGTATCAGTCTTTCATGAGAAAGTTAATATTGTGACGACTGTCCAGAGTGGAACTTCTCCCATTGCCTTCCCTGTCAGTTTAATCCCTTTCTTGTATCTTCGTCCAGAAAGACAACAGGAAGGTAAAGAAAATCTCCCTAAGTCAGGGAGGAACATCTTCCCAATGAGGACATAGACAACTATTAGAGCCTGACAGTGTTCAACCGCTTGTTGCATATTCCAAAACTAAACTCAAAATAGTTTTGAAAGTTTTGACTTGGTAACCATTGTAATAGTATTGCAGCAGCATCCTGTGCCTCCATATCTCTCTTGCTTCAGTTGTCCTTTACTCCCAACAAAGAAATTTCATCAAGTTGAGGTCTAGACTTTGATAAGAACATTGTAACACATTGATGCTCTATATTTGCATGCTTGGTATCTCTTTTGACTCAAGTTCAACCAAGCTTTTTTTTAACCACACATTATGCTAGGCACACACGATGCAATTTCCTGACAGATTTAATGCCAGATTGATTATTTCCAACATGTCTGATCTGATTTCTGATTGATTTTTCGAACAATTTTTCATTGAAGTGAATGGGAAATTGATCGAAAAATTAATTGCATCATATGTACCTAGCTTTAGTCTTTACAATACTTTGGTACACAAAGGAGTACTTGGTCATCTCAGTGACTGCAAGGAGCCCAGGTCCTATAGCAACAAAACAAGCCTAAATCACCACTCCGGTGTTAGTTTTTTGCCAAATGTGGCACTGTGCGTTATTGTTAAACATTCCAAATTAGGTCTAATCTGTCCAAAGGTTTCAATGCCGGGGAAAGACCTAGTATAATCGTGGTTATCTTACTGGTTCACATTGAGATAAATCTCATATTAGGAAAGTTCCCAATGAAAGGGGGGGGGGGGGGGATAAACAGTAGTATTCCCTGCACAGGTTGCTGCATCCTGATTTTTTTATTTATGTTATCTGTAGAATCAGCATCTTACAAGCAAACAAGTACTGACAACATGTTGAGAAAAAGAATGTCAAACATTTGTACTTGCTGGATGCTTGTTGATTCTTTTTGCTTCCTCGGTGTTGAAAAAGTATTATATACAGTTATTAAAATGAGAAGTGGATACAGGGCCTTTTTCAATTACAACAACTGCTAGCGTTAAGGACTAGTGATTGTCTAATGCAGGTGAATTGCTAATGGCATGATTCAATTAAGAAAACAGTGGTGATAATTAGCTCACCAAGCCATATGAAAATGCTTCAGTGATTGTTTATTGTTTCAGTTTTCTTTTCTCCCTATCTACTTGTTGAATCTAGATGTAAGGAGGCATTCTTTAACATCAAGAAGAATTAAGACAAATGAGCATCACACTCATCACCCACACCCAGGTAATAACATACAGATGCTTTTTGCATTATTATTTTTTTAGATTACATCTAATTGTTTTTGAATATTGATAGAAAAAACAAGCATTGTCATGACCCTAAGAGTTGGTTCATGTTGGCGCTGAATCGCTGTCCAGTCAAATGTATGGAGAGCAATCAGTACCATTGTTTGCCATGATTCATGCTTGATCTCATCATCTCATTTATCCTGGAAGCTACGGTACATGTAGCAGTATTTTATTTTACTTAAAGGTGACATTTTATTTATATGTAGCCTTTTGGATTGCTTAAGTCCTTACGTGTAAGGGGATAGTGTTAGGGGTGTGGGGGGAGAGCAGTGTTAGGAGTGGGGGGGGTAGTGTTAGAAATTGGGGGTAAGGGTAGTGGCATAGATAGGAGGGTTAGTTTGAGAATAGGATTACAGGGGGGAGGATAGTAGAATATCTGTATAATAAACAATATTATACCATTGGGAACTGGGGATACTAGAATATCAGTAAAATTACCAATAGTCTTCTACTGTTGGTATTACCACATGCCCATTTAATCGGGCGCCTTCATTAGGAGTAAACATATTTCTTCCTCCCTCATTCATGTCTGCATCAGGGAGGCAGAAATCTTTTCCCAACGACCAGGGAGCTTATTCTCACTTTGTGCTTAGTGGGGAGAGGGCAACTACTCCTACGCCTGTGGAAAAGGGCCTCAGGAATGACTTATGGTGAAATCTAGAATCCATCTTTGCTAAGGGGCTTTGGGATATCTGTACACACTTTACCCCCTCACTGAATCTGGAAGTAGTATAGGAGTGAATTAGTGACACCATAAATATGTGAGATGCTTCCTATTATTATAGGAATTATTAAGACACAAAGATAAAACAGCTTTCCCTATGTATCTACATGTATGGGGCTTAAAGAAAACCTGTATTGAGAAAAACCTCCCCTGGGGGGTACTTACCTCGGGTGAGGGAAGCCTCCGGATCCTATTGAGGCTTCCCCAGTCCTCCTTGGTCCCACGGCGGTGGAGATAAAGCTCCACGAACAGCGAGGATGTAAATATTTACCTTCCCGACTCCAACGCAGGCGCAGTATCAGCTCCCCGCCTCGGAGATAGGCAGAAATAGACGATCGCTGTCGGGCCGCTCTACTGCGCAGGCGCAAGTCTCCTGCACAGTAGAGCCGACCCGGCGGAGATCGGCTATTTTTGCCTATCTCCGTGCGGAAAGCCCCAACAGGGCCCCCGCTGGAGCCAGGAAAGGTAAATAAATAAGCGCTTATCAGCGCTTGTCAGGCTTGTCGAGGGAGGATTCCGAGACACTTCGGGGGATCCAACCCTGGACTGCCTGCAGCTACAGAGGAGGGGGAAACCTCATTGGAACCCTGTGGCTTCCCCCTCCCGAGGTGAGTACCCCCAGGGGAACTTTTTTTGATACAGAGTCTCTTTAAATAACAACTCCAACAAGATATGATCATACTAGGTGGATTCATCAAACCACATTAAAGGGAACCTTAACTGAAAGGGATATGGAATTTTCCTTTTAAACAATACCAGTTGCTTGGCAGTCCCGATGATCCCTTTGGCTGCAGTAGTGGGTGAATCACACACCTGAAACAAGCATGCAGCTAATCCAGTCTTACTTCAGTCAGAGCACCTGATCTGCATGCTTGTTGAGGGGCTGTGGCTAAAAGTATTAGAGACATAGGATCAGCAGGAGAACTAGGCAACTGGTATTATTTTAAAAGGCAAAATCCATATCCTTCTCAGTTTAGGTTCCCTTGAAGGTCTTGTTCACACATAAATCTGCACCTTTCCAGTCCTGTGCAGTGCTGTCCTGTCCCGTCAGTTATGCATCAGATTTCTATCAGTTTTACCTGACTTGAACTGTAAATGTACACCTTTTATGTGTGAACACACCAATAGAAACAGATACAAAACTGACAGGACTGGACCTGACTGGAAAGGTACAGATTTATGTGTGAACACATCCATAGAAACACATGCAAAACTGATGCCAACTGTCAAAAACTGACAGGACTGGACACCTTTTCATGTGTGAACCAAGCCATACATTACTATGTATGCACAGCGCACTGCAATATTACCATTACTTACGCACGTAAGTACTGTGAATTACACTAGTAGCGTGACCCGCACTACTGGTGTGCCACGGGTCTTGCTACTAGCATATCTTGTGTTACTTACTCCAATTGTAATATTGCTGTGCGCTGTCCATGCATGGTAATATTACCGTGGTTTGATGAATCAACCCCAAGGTATTTCCTGCTTTTCAATAAATGAATGATTTACTACCAAAGCTGACTTCCCAAGTCCAGATTTCTATGAAAGACAAACAATACAACATATGTAGCTTTCATTACAATCATTGTTAACTTCATTATTGTTGGAAGATCCTAACCAGAGCTATACCTGCAGGAGCTTTCCTCAATTTCCCTTTGTTTTATGAGTTTTCTGGTGTAATTTGTTCAGATCCATTAGTATCACTGATGAGTTGATGGGTCTGCATTTTAGGTGTGTAGAGCTCTGCACAATGTCTTACAAGTATAAGAAGATCCAATAAACTTTTGCAACTTGTAGATAATATACCGTAATCAAACAAAGTTTTGGGGCATTACTATTTTTCCTTTGAATAAGAAGTCATATACAGTTCAATAAAACAGCACATTATTATTGCATAGAAAGTGAAAACTTCCTACATTTAAAGAGAACATGAAGTGACAACAAGCTTATGAGATAATTAAGTATGTGTGCACTAACAATGATAAATAAAGAATTGGTAACATGGAAATGTTTTTATTTTTTAAAGGGATACTGTAGGGGGGTCGGGGGAAAATGAGCTGAACTTACCCGGGGCTTCTATTGGTCCCCCGCAGACATCCTGTGTTGGCGCAGCCACTCCCCAATGCTCCGGCCCCGCCTCTGGTTCACTTCTGGAATTTCTGACTTTAAAGTCAGAAAACCACTGCGCCTGCGTTGCCGTGTCCTCGCTCCCGCTGATGTCACCAGGAGTGTACTGCGCAGACACAGACCATACTGGGCCTGCGCTGTGCGCTCTTGATGACATCAGCGGGATCGAGGACACGGCAATGCAGGCGCAGTGGTTTTCTGACTTTAAAGTCAGAAATTCCAGAAGTGAACCGGAGGCGGGGCCGAAGCATCTGTGAGCGGCTGCACGGGCACAGGATGTCTGCGGGGGACCATTAGAAGCCCCGGGTAAGTTCAGCTCATTTTCCCCCGACCCCCCTACAGTATCCCTTTAAGATAACATCAGACTGTCACAGCTAGAGTTCACACTGTGCCTCAATAAGCTGAAAAAGAAGCAAACTTATTTACCCTTTGTGATTGTCTGCTTTTTCCCTGACAGATAACAGGCTTTGGGCTCATGTTTACTTTTCAGGAAACCAGACTGAATTCAACAAAGCTGTTAGACAAGCCCTTTTGCATAGATAACCACTCAAGTTTCTTGCTACAGTGGAAAGCAGAAAGCTGACAGGCCTCTGCAGGTGGGCCTGGCAGAGTGTAGTTACGCCTGTTTCTGTTCTTCACTTTCTCTCTCCTTTTACAAGTAAGGCTAATAGGTTTTAGATTTCTTTTTTCTGGTTGCATATTTCTGGTTATAGAGAGGTGTATCCTAATATGTACACAACTTGCCTAAACACAATATACTAATAAATATACCGATAAACATGCTGTAAGTATTATTAAGATACATTTTAATGGCAATAGGCGTGGAGGACACAGAAAAAAAGAATCAGACAGCAGCATCTGTGAGAAGGCTTAAAGGGATACTGTAGGGGGGTCGGGGGAAAATGAGTTGAACTTACCCAGGGCTTCTACTGGTCCCCCGCAGACATCTTGTGCCCGCGCAGCCACTCACCGATGCTCCGGCCCCGCCTCCAGTTCACTTCTAAAATTCCAGACTTTAATGTCTGAAAAACACTGCGCCTGCGTTGCCGTGTCCTCAATCCCGCTGATGTCACCAGGAGCGTACTGCGCAGGCACAGACCATACTGGGCCTGAGCAGTATGCTCCTGGTGACATCAGCGGGATTGAGGACACGGCAATGCAGACGTAGTGGTTTTCAGACTTTAAAGTCTGAAATTCCAGAAGTGAACCGGAGGCGGGGCCAGAGCATCAGTGAGTGGCTGCGTGGGCACAGGATGTCTGCGGGGGACCATTAGAAGCCCCGGGTAAGTTCAACTCATTTTCCCCCGACCCCCCTACAGTATCCCTTTAAGGGGAAAATTCAGCAAACAGCAGTAAAATTGCTATGTGCAGGGAGCACACAGCAATTTTATCGGTACTTACACCTGTTATGTAGCATGTGTTGCACAAGCAGGTTAAGTGTTGCCTAGGTAACATGCACATTGCGTTACACTGCATGGCAATTTTAACATACTTTTGTGAATCAACCTTGTTGTTGGTCTGGAATTTAGTAACTCCATTGCATCAAACCTGATGTATCTGATGTACTTTTTGTCAGCTTCATGATGTTTTGCAACACAAGCAAAATCATGGATGTTTGGGGGATTTTTGGCTAACCACTGCCTTTCCCCTTCTGTACTGTTTCCTTGACAACAGCAAAGCCAACTAAACACAGCTGCATGTGATGGGGAACCCACATCACACAAAGCCACTAAATACAGATGAATATTTGCAGCATGATCACCTTCCTGCCACAGGAGCCATACAGTCCCCCTCTGTGCATGATAATCACCTTCTATGTTTTTTCAGCCATTGCACAATATTCGAGGCCTAGATAGCAATGTAATTGATCCTCTGCTTTCTGCGTTGGCACCCCCATGGGTAAACACCCTTCAACAACTACCCTTTACCAACTCCGATTTCCATTCCTCTGCTGCTTACAGGGTCCACTTACCAAGCTCAGTCCAAATCCTTTCTGTATAACCCACATATGCACAGACACAAGGGGGTAACGGATGCAGTATATCATATTTACTGTATGTATAACTATAAGTTAACGTTTGGGATCTCTGTTGCACTGGAAAATGCCAGAAGAAATCAAGCACATCTTTAGGACTAGCACAGTATTAAGATAAAGCACATATCAATAACAATGCATTAGGCTTATTTCAACAAAAACTGCTGCTGTTAGTGCTGTGTGACAAGAAAAAAGATGCTTAAGTATTATGGAGCTATTAAATGACACTACATATAGAGCAATTTATGCGATTTTACATAAAACAGTTTGTGTCTGTGTTAACTTCAAGTCAACTGACCTGCAAGAAATGATGCTTATATTTACATTATAGTTAAGTGTTAGAGCTGCTGCCAGCCATTCAGTTAATGCAGGAGTGGCAAAAAAATAATGATTGTTCCTATTCTGTGCAGGGAATTGATCACGCAGGAAGTTGAAAATACTTGTGTCTGTGTTGCAGAGTACACCTTCCTTACATGAACAAAAGAACAATTTGTGATTATGGTCAATTTGGAAATTCATAGCTGGCTGCAATTATGAACTGGCATGCCCAGGTAATATTTATAACATAAAATGGCAAAATACTTTAAACAGGACTCATACAAGCAGGACCAGTTCTAGATAAAAAAGGGGCCCTGGGCTAAACTTGACATTGGGTCCCACTGCCCCCTGCCATCAATATAGTGATATTAGGTTTTGCCCATAAGGTAGTAGCAGTAGGTAGCTGCCCCTCAGAAATCAGAATTAGAGGGCCTTTGTCTTCCTCCCCCAGGTAGCAGCAGACACCATTCCCCCAGACACCATTAGGGTGTCCCCCCAGGCCCTGATTTACAGCAGAGTGCACACAGCAGAGCATTCTCACCTGTCTGGCTGGCGTGCTCCACCTGTCTTCATTCAGCCTCCTCCCATCTCCATGGTGTATGTGCCACTGGGTCACAGTAACAGAAGCTGCAGGATGGAGACAGATGGATGCTGAACAAAGTGAGAACGCTCCACTGTGAGGGGAGTACCATGAACTTAAGAGGGGAGACCTGGAGGGCCTTTACAGTTGGTTCTCGGGCCCTGGGCTAGTTTGCCACTTCGGAAGTACCATTCCTGCATACATGTTTGAGCAAATATAGAGCAATCTGAGTAGAATTTTAGGTCTCACTACTAGCAAGCGCTGCAAACACTGCGTGCATCTGCTGCACTATCAGTATTTTGCTTACTGGTTGACTAGATATGTACTGAAGCTCCACCCACCTGTTTATCTCTAAAACAAACTATTAACACAGCTAGCATTTACTGAATAAATAGTGACAGGAAGTGAACAATAGTGTGAAATCGCACAGTGCAATAGGATTATTGTAATTGTCTCAATTCCCACACTCGAAGACAATGCTGCAAACAAGAGTTAGCTTATGTTTAGACTATCAGAAAAGAATGTACTTTTCAATAAAAACTGGGGCAAATATATTATTAAAAAGATAAGTAGTTCTTTCTATGCCCAATTAAGTATCTTCAGCATAAGACGCTGACAACTTTAAGACAGACATTTCTGTGTACGTGGAGAAATATAAGAAGGTTAATCTATTCTATTTCAAGCAAGACTCACAGTGTCATGAAAGAGCTCATGAATTTAGATAGGAATCCACTTATTTTCCAGAGGTATTCATATGCAGAGGAGGTAGATGCTCTAATTTTCTGACTATTTTTGTGTAGTTCAATCACATATTTCCTTCCAGCCGTTATGGTTGAATGTGAGAAATGATTCCCAAGAGATAGGGAAACAAGTGGTATTTTAAAGCTAATAGGATTTTCAAGAGAACTAAGATTGATATAGATGGCATTTTTCTCGCAATGTACTTATAGTGTTTTCCCGATACCTTTTTGATCAAGCATTGACCTGGTTTGACTTACTGAAAGTTTAATTCTCTAAGATTTTCTAAAGCCGAACCTTCAGTGCCAAACTAACTCCCCGGAAGTCGGATCCTTCGGCGGCAAAAACAATTCCCCACGGCCAAAGCTCGCAGCAGCTGAACCACCATTGCCAGCAAATCAGCACCATAGATAGCTTTTACCTCCTTCTGGCTCAGAAGCCACACCACAAATTCAGCGCAATAACCGGCGGCGCCCAACATAACAGGCTAGTGACAGTGCCCGATTTACTTGCTTCGGTCTGAATTCTAGCAGATTCATAAATGTCCCCATCCCACTCTGCTGACGGCTGCTTTCTCCATTGGCATAGCTACAGAGCCATGGGTCCCAGTTTAAATTTTACTCTGCCCACCCTCCCTCCAGAGCACTGTATGTTTTATAATGGCAAAGTTCAGTGTGCAAACCTCAAAATACAGCTTTCCAAGCCACTGGGTGAGAGATGTAAGTATAGGAAAAGGTATCGCTTAATAACGATTAACAACATTCAAAGCACATATAGTGGTACACCATTATTACTAAAGCACCAATAAAGAGCTAACGCATCAACTGGAGGAGAGTCCTATGCAAGCATTTCAGGTGCAGGGCCCTGGTGCGCTCACAACTTCTGCCTTCCCTATTGCTACACCACTGGATGTCTCCTGGAGGGAGATTGTTCTGCAGTTGTCAATCATTGCTCCACTCTACATTACACTAAACCGAGCATGTCTATAAACAGATGCTGCAGTATGATGTCCACCATGTCCCACCTATTGGGCACAGAGGTATTAACTGAACTGCCGCCATTCAAATTGCCAGGAAGATGGTGAGCATGCACTATTTCCAAGCGACATTTCTTTTGGTTTGGAACTTATACTTTATACATTAAGCCCTTATCTCAGAAATGCAAATGTAGAATGGCATCAATTTACATGTTCTGTTTGATCTGCAAATGTGTCACCTCAATTCTGAAATCCTTCCCGAACTATTTAATCCAGTGACAAGATTCTGAGAGAATGTGAAGCTTCTTAATCACTACTGTGCTGCTGCAAGACTACAGCCGAGAATAGTAGGGGCAAGAACAAGAGAGTTTTTCACTGCCTTCTCCAACATGACCAGAGAGACAGCAGGGCTTAGCGGAAAGAGGTGAGACTTAATGAGTACAAGACTTCAGCACAGCTCCTGAAAGTCCATGTGTGCCAGGGTGGCACTTTCCATACTTATAGCCTGGAACTAAAAGATGTACAGTGCAGCTGGCATCTGACATGTGATGATAATACAGTCTATAAGAAACACACGTCTTTTAGTTTTCTGCGCGCGTTTTTCTGCCTACTTTTTCTGCACACCAAGTGTGTTTCTATGCAGGATGTCAGGTTTTTTTTCTGCCCTCAAACAACATATTAAGTGTGAACTAGCCCATTGATTAACCCTTTCTGGACCAGCACCCTCTGCCCCCTTAAGGACCAGAGGGTGCTGGTCCCGTAAATCGCTGCTTCCCGACGAATCGCCGCAATGATCCACCGCTCCCGCCGAACATGCCACTCTGTCCCCACCGCAGGCTGCTCTCTCTGCCGTCGCTATGACGGCAGAGCACTGTGCGCCGGTCAGGAGCCGCTTTCATTGGCTCCTGACCCTGTCACTCCATGTAAGCCAATGAGAGCGGCTTACATGAATGACAGGGCCAGGAGCCAATGAAAACGGCTCCTGCCCGGCTCACAGTGCTCTGCCGTCATAGAGGCGGCAGGGCAGCAACGAGCGGCGGGGGCAGAGCGGACCGAGCGGCGGAGACGGGCAGGGGCGCGCGTTTAATGGGACGTAGAGTTTACGTCCTATCAGGACCGCAGCGCCCCCTGCCCGATGTAGATTCGCACTCGCTCGGTCCGAAAGTAGTTAACATGAGTTCTAAGTTTTTCTGTGCAGAAAATGCGCACGAGAACAGTCAAGTGTGTTTCCTGCCGAGTTCCAGCACATTGATACACAAGGGTGAGGGCTTGTTCACTCTAGTAGTGATGCACCACTATGCAGATCACTCTGCATTATCATGTATGGCCCACCACTGTGCTCCCCCTCAATTCAGACAATGATGTTCACATGTGGTGACAGTATGGTGAGGCACCATAACAAAATGGCTGGCAGCATTCTGATGTGGTGAAACTGACATTTCAGTTGAAATAAAATATTTTACCCCAATATGATTAAAAAGATTGGTTTTAGTGTGTGTGTGTGTATGTGTATGTATGTGTGCCACACAGGTGCAACACGTTTTTCAGGATCTATTAGTAGATTTGGGGCTGGATTTATACTTTGTGTGTTCCCAGACCAAGTATATTGAACTACTATTCCATATGTAGCCCCCTCTTCCATGTGTATCATCCATGTATGCAGCCCCTCTCTATCATGAACAGTTCCCCTGAGCATCAGTTTCCCTTTCTTATGTGTTGCTCCCTATTTCAGCCTCCTTCATATGTAGCAACCTCTCTTTCATGTCCAGGTGTCCCCTCGGGCTGCAGCTGCCCAAGGCCCAGGCCTTTGGGGCCTTTCCAGAAATCTGGCCCTGAGTAGAATTATGTACTTGGATGTACTACAGGGTCCCTTTAAATAAAGTTACTTTATGGCTGTTAGTGATACCATAAAACTACAGCAAAAGCTGATAATTTTACACTGAACTGTGCATACAGCACATTTGTGGAGCATGCTGGGAAGACACTACAAGCAGCTTCTCTGAGTCAGCCTTTGAAAAGATGGAAAGAGTATGTTATGGTATGTAGTGGGAAAATAATACATATAGAATTGTGTTTTTTTTGTGCTTGGTTTATTTATATAATTAATAAACAGCAGTCATTGAGTGTTTATAGATAAAGTATGGTAAATGCAGTTGTAAGTAGCAATGTGGTGGTCAGTGGTAATCGTAATGCTAAACAGCAAATGATCGCACGAGATATTGATAGATGAACAGAGATATTGATAAATGTCACAGTGGAAAATTTAGTTCATCGAAAATGCTAAATGATCAAAAAGTTGATTATTGAGTGAAAAGTTGCAATCCAAGAAGGTTTTTGTAAAGAAACGCGGAAAAGCCGCCGCATGGACGCAGGATGAGGCGGCTGTTTCCGCGGCTGGCATAGCGGAACACGGAGAAACCGCCGCGTCTGACGCGGCGGTTTACGCGCATAGGCCTGCTACTGACAGTCTGACCAGGCGCGGGGAGGCCACCGCATGTGCTGTTAGCGGTGCGTCCCACCCCGCGTGCAGGCCAGCAGAGACATTGCAAAGCGTGACTGGTGTGGCTAGGACTGATAGTCCACACAGGTTCAGAATGACGCGCGCTGAGAGGCAGAGTTTATATGACAGCCAGAAGAAGGTCAGCTGACCAAGCTGGTCAGCTGACATTTCCACCACTTTTCATTGGTGCAGCACTTAGGGGAGGCGCTGGAAGCGCTGATGTATATATACTGGGTGCTGGTCACTTCTCGGGTGTCTGGAGTTGCGATCACAACGTGGTAGCACTCAGACCTTGTCATATCTGTGTTCTAGCATAGTTTCCAAAGGTGTTGATGATCACGGACCTCACACCTTAGCGTTAGGACATTGAACTGTATTATTTGTTATGACCTTCTGCTTGCCTGACTTATCCTCCTGATCTCTGATTCTGTACCTTGCTATTTCTGATATCCTGTTGCCGACCTCTGCTCGTTCCTGAACCCTGTAATTGCATCCTGACTCTGTACCTCGCTATTCTGATACTCCGTTGCCAAACCCTGCCTGTTTATTGGATTCCGTATCTGTCTCCTGAATCTGTACCTTATCTGTCTGTGTGTTAACGACCTGGCTTGCCCGACCTCGAGAACTGGCCTTACTGTTAGAGGCAGTTCCCAGATCTGTTAGTGACACCCCCTCACTGGTGTCACTCACGTTCTGTCCTTCCTACCCTCAGCCTAGCTCCTCCCCCGGGAGAGTCTAGGCATACGGACGGAACATACTTCTGTACAGTACTCCTTACTGCTTCTGTACCTTCTCCTAAGGTGCAATACTCAAAGTATTACTGGTACACCAAAACACTCTTATCTCTCAGGTGTCCAGAGGTTAGAACATATATCTGATTATCGGTGATACTGCAGATCATCAATAATCGGGTATATTCTGCATTCTCGGTGATACTGCAGTTCACCGGTAATCAGACCCTCTCTGTGTTACACCGATTGTTACAGTTTTCCAACCAACCAACCAACCAGCCAACCAACCAACCAACCACCAACTTCTTCATCATTTACAATCTTTTTTCACTGAAATTGTGGCAATCTGAAACATAGGTGTGTGTTAAATTGAACAAATTCTTCAAAAGTTCCAATCAACTGAAAACTTGGATTGGATTTATCAAATTGATTCAAAATAAAATAATTATAATGTGTGTGGTAACCTTGCAGAGATCCACACTCTGTCCCTTTTTTTGGGATATGAAGCCAGAATGGCCCACTTCTCATTATGTGATAATGTTAATGTTGTTTTTCTTAAATGGCTGTAATGAAAAATAGTTTAATTTTAAGCACAGCACTGGAGATACAGAAATTTAATTTCCTTAAACTATTGACCAGACAGTGCTTTGGATTCTCATGGTATAAGCTGCTCTGATTTTAATAGAAATGTATTCTGAAAGTGACCTTCATGTGGGGAGAATCACTTTTAGGCCAAGTTCACATTATGGTGTTCAATGTCATGGGCAATGATAGTGCATACAAGGTCACCATCTACAGAACACTGAACAGACACCTTCTCAGACATGTCCATTGCCTCACACATGTCATAATAGCATGGCTATCTCACTAAAGAACCATAAGCTCTGCTGGTATTATCACTTTTAGAAAATCAAAATGGCAGTCCCCATGAAAGAGACAATGTATTATGCAATCTGGCCAACAAGGAGAGAGGACTCTGTAGGTCAGTATAACAATGCTAATTAAGCATGTTGAACATAGCAGAGAAGAGCTCAGGTGAAGTAAAGCTAGTAACATAATTTGGGCGCCGGATTAAGCTGATAGTAGAATATTGGTAATGTTACAGATATTATACTATCACTTCCCCTAACCTAACTCTTATATTATCCCTCCCCCTACTTATGCCTAGCATCAACCCCTCTCCCACCACCACCACCACCACCAATGCCTAACATTACTCTCCCCCTATCTACCCCTAACACTAACCCCTTCACCTACAACTAACACTAACCCCCTACCTATGCCTAACACTATCCTGACTACCCACTGCTAGCTACCGCCGCTAACTGGAGTTTGGCTACATTGTAGCCAAACTCTGGAGAAAATCCACACCGCTACTGCCACTAAATGATACCTATACCACTGCTAGCTAGTAGCCAGAGTTCTATAGCCAAACTCCAGCGTACCATGCCCAAAGCCGCTACCGCCCCTAAATGACGCTGCTACTGCCGCCAACTAGTAGCTGGAGTTCAGCTATATTATACTATAGCTGAACTCTGGCCCACATTACCTAGTCAGCGCAAAAACTATAAATCTATTGCGAGATCATCTGTGTGAAAACAGTAAAATTATTGTGGCGCCAATATTATGCAGATAGCGCCATAAATAAGATAATTGTATTGGCATGAATGAGGAGCCCTTTTAACTAGTAAATGTTTCAAATGTGAATCTTTACAGGGAAAATAAATGTCGCTGCTGAGATATTACATTTAGCAAGGATTCTAACGATTGTAAAATATTTTTGAAAAGACAAGCAAAAATAATGTGTCTACAGTTTTCTAATGAGCGATTTAATCACAAAACTGCAGAATACAAAATGATGAATCTAATAATGCTGACATGTTCTGTCATATTTCATCCAGCATTTTACCCAGCTGTGACAATACCTTGTCCTGGTGAGTAAGTCAATTTAATATTTCCAGAATGAGATTGTTGAATTGATATCTATGGCAACATAACAAAAACAATACAACCAAAAATAACATTTAGAGTGTCATGCAATGTAACGCAGGCAAAGAAGCCCCTGACCAAAAGGGTACCTTAATGGACAAACATGGTGCGTGCCAATGCATGTGATTCTAGCTGCACTGCATATTCTGTGTTGGAACAATGGAATCAGTTGCATCGCATCGCAAGGGATTAGGTGTGAATTGTTCCTAGACTTAGAATTGTACCAGGTTACAGTGAGCAAGACTTTGTCAGTTACAACGCAACGCAATATATCAATATGAAAATTCACAAAGTGTGAACTGAGACATTTACTTCAACTCATTCCTTTGTACTTGACAATTTTAGTGGTGCTCTATGAGCTGCAGAAATGCTCAGTGAACGCTCACTTTTAAATGTATAGCACATTGCCATTATAACATGTCCAACTTCTGTCCGGTTGCCGAAACAATCGTGCAGGTTGGGACTTTGGGCTCCATCACTGAAATGGACACAACTGACACCGGACATAATGGACATGTCAGCACAGGTCTAATTAGATCCAATATTTAAAACACTTCACAACTGAGTGGTTTTACCCCTGTAGCACCAGAGCAATTTTCACCTTTCAGCGCTCCTTCCATTCATTCCTCTATAAGTTTGTCATTATTTATCGCAATGAAATGAACTATGTCTTGTTTTTTTCGCCACCAATTAGGCTTTCTTTAGGTGGGACATTATGCCAAGAATTATTTTATTCTAAATGTGTTTTAATGGGAAAATGGGGGGAAAAAATCATTATTTTTCAGTTTTCGGCCATTACAGTTTTTAAATAAGGCATGCTACTGTAATTAAAATCCATGAAATGTATTTGCCCATTTGTCTCCTTTATTACACCATTTAAATTATGTCCCTATCACAATGTTTGGCGCCAATATTTTATTTGTAAATAAAGGTGCTTTTTTTTCAGTTTTGCGTCCATCCCTAATTACATGCCCATAGTTTATAAAGTAACAGTGTTATACCCTCTTGACATAAATATTTAAAGAGTTCAGTCCCTAAGGTAACTATTTATGTATTTTTTTTTTGTTGTCATTTTTTTTCATTACAAAAAAAAATGGGGAGTGTGGGAGATAATGAGTTAATTTATAATGTAAAACTATATAGTTATATATGAAAAATGCTTTTGGTTGTAGTTTTACTATTTGGACACAAGATGGCCACAGTAATTTTTTGTTTATGCGACCTGTAAGCGTAGGAAGTACGCTTACAGGAAAGTCAATGAAGCTGGGAATTTTCTTTTCCCCACAATGATCGCGCTGCTTCTGATAGAAGCAGTCGACTATTGCTGGGGGGCTGAGACCAATGAACGGGAATGGTTTTTCCCGTTCATTGATCCCCGGGCGAGCGGGCGGCGGCGTGCACGAGCTCGGGAGCACGTGCATGAGCGAGCGGGAGCACGGACAGCGGCGCTAGTGGCTAGGGGTGCGGACATCTCCGACTCTGGTTGTGAAAGGATGGAAAAAGGAGCGTAAATTTCTGCACCTGTGGGGGTAAAGTGGTTAACATAGGATCCGTCAACATGTCAGGTGTGTTCTGTTCTGTAAACAGCCAGTCGCTTGTGGTTCGGTATTAGGCATGGAGAGAATCTGAAGACATAACAACAAAAGTTGTTTAGGTGATACCTTTAATGACTATCTGTGCAACATTTCCTTGCAAACTTTCAAAAATGTAAGTTTCTTCTTCTGTCATGTTTCAGAACGGGGTCAGAACCATACCATGACTTCTAATGCTCTGTATATAGTATCCTGCACAATCCATCATCCTACCTACTTTTAATGGATGATGAAGATTGAAGAACTCCAGCCTGGGATTCTGTGTCTGTTACTGGAGGATCCAAAGGTTTTAGTGCCAGTTTTGTAACAAGTTTCCTGCACAACAAAATCTCTTGTAAATCTAATACTTTGGTTATTAGGAATGATTAATGCAGTACAAATGATTCAGAAAATATGCAAATGATATGCTTATTTATGCAAATGTATGCAGCTTACAAACTGCAAAAGCATTTCACTGGTTCATTTTCAAGCTACATGAAGTTAGCATAAAAATCTACATCAACTCGGAATTCTCTTCATCTCATTGACCATCCCTGATGGATACTTGTTTATTTCAATACAAATTTCAAAATGTTTAGCATGTTCCTAGTGTTCTCTCCATGTAGTTTTAATGACAAAACCCTATTTGTGAGATAACACATCCATCATGAAGGAGGATTAATAACTGGAGTGAAAGCAGCAGTAAAGTGTGGATTGGGAGACACAGAGGTGAGGTGCACCCACCTTGCAGGTCTATGGGAAGGCGATGAAATCCAGACATTGCTGTCCCTGATACAACTTTCCCCTAAAATGCTGCCAACTATTCAGGTCAGTAGTCCAGATGGTCAATGAAACTATTTACCAATTATATGCAGCGTAGAATTGGTCCAATTAAAAGCACTTCCTGATGATTTTGATTGGCCCATTTCCAAGCTGCATACAATTTTCATTAAGTCTGTATGCAAGACAGAATTATTAGCATCTCACTGAGCATCTCTAGCTGGTACCACCGACTATTCCAGACAAGGTTTTTTCGTTGATAGCTCCCTTTTTAACCGAATTCGGATGGGCAATGCAAATGCCTAAAACTGCTGTATAATCATGTAAATATGTTTGCTGTTCAGCGTGATTTTAGGGCTGACGAGATAATACAGATGCAGGCAAAACAAACCACATGGCAAAATAGACATGTCTGGCACCAGAACTGATTTGATTAACATGAACATAAGATGCTTAATGGGAAATTAATAAGCTGAGCTAAGAGTTGCCGTGTATGAACATCGGGTGAATGCTTCACTGGCTATGTAGTACTGTGTTCTTTATCAGCTTGTCTTATCAGGTGTTATCTTATATTACTTTTTGTTTGAGTCTGTCTTTGGCACACTGTCAGCATCTAGTTATTGGGAAAATTCCTGCACTTCTACCATTTCAATACCCAGCTCAACAAACATGACTTCTAACCTACCGTTTAGGTGGCTCAATGTAAACATAATATATGAGCTTAAATACATCAGTCTAAATATAAGAGTCTAAATACATCAGAAGTAATACTTATGAAATTATCACAATGAAAACTTAAAGAAAACATGTAACAAGAAAAAGTTACCCTGGGGGGTACACACCTCGGGTGGTGGAAGCCTCCAGATCCTATCAAGGTTTCCCCCGTTCTCCAGTGTCCCCCGGCAGCGGCGAAAAAGGTACCAGATCGGTGGGGATCTAAATATTTACCTTACCGGCTCCAGCGCAGGCGCAGTATCGGCTCTCCGCTCGGAGATAGACGGAAACAGCTGATCGCTGTCGGGCCACTCTACTGCGCAGGCACAAGTCTCCTGCGCATGCGTAGTAGAGCGGACCAGATGGAGATCGGCTATTTCCGCCTATCTCTGTGCTGAGAGCCGGTACTGCGCCCCCGCTGGAGCCAGGGAAGGTAAATAAATGTAGCTTGTCAGGCTTGTCGAGGGAGGATTGCCGGAGACTTCGGGGGAGCCAACGCTGGACTGCCTGCAGCTACAGGGGAGGGGGAAGCCTGATTGGGACCCTGAGGTCTCCCCCTCCCGAGGTGAGTACCCCCCAGGGGAACTTTTTTTTTGCAACAGAGTCTCTTTAAAGCTGGATTACTCTCTTATCCAATTTATTTTTTTCCAGCTATTTTAGAGAAATTTTGGAGCGATTGCATTTTTCATGCAGAATAAGCTCAAGATACAGTGGATACAGATACAGATACAGTTGCAAAAGTATTCGGCCCCCTTGAAGTTTTCCACTTTTTGTCACATTACTGCCACAAACAAGCATCAATTTTATTGGAATTCCACGTGAAAGACCAATACAAAGTGGTGTACATGTGAGAAGTGGATCGAAAATCATACATCATTCCAAACATTTTTTACAAATAAATAACTGCAAAGTGGGGTGTGCGTAATTATTCGGCCCCCTGAGTCAATACTTTGTAGAACCACCTTTTGCTGCAATTACAGCTGCCAGTCTTTTAGGGTATGTCTCTACCAGCTTTGCACATCTAGAGACTGAAATCCTTGCCCATTCTTCTTTGCAAAACAGCTTCAGCTCAGTCAGATTAGATGGACAGCGTTTGTGAACAGCAGTTTTCAGATCTTGCCACAGATTCTCGATTGGATTTAGATCTGGACTTTGACTGGGCGATTCTAACACATAGATATGTTTTGTTTTAAACCATTCCATTGTTGCCCTGGCTTTATGTTTAGGGTCATTGTCCTGCTGGAAGGTGAACCTCCGCCCCAGTCTCAAGTCTTTTGCAGTCTCCAAGAGGTTTGCTTCCAAGTTTTCCCTGTATTTGGCTCCATTCATCTTCCCATCAACTCTGACCAGCTTCCCTGTCCCTGCTGAAGAGATGCACCCCCCGAGCATGATGCTGCCACCACCATATTTGACAGTGGGGATGGTGTGTTCAGAGTGATGTGCAGTGTTAGTTTTCCGCCACACATAGCGTTTTGCATTTTGGCCAAAAAGTTCCATTTTGGTCTCATCTGGCCAGAGCACCTTCTTCCACATGGTTGCTGTGTCCCCCACATGGCTTGTGGCAAACTGCAAACGGGACTTCTTATGCTTTCTGTTAACAATGCCTTTCTTCTTGTCACTCTTCCATAAAGGCCAACTTTGTACAGTGCAGGACTAATAGTTGTCCCATGGACAGAGTCTCCCACCTGAGCTGTAGATCTCTGCAGCTCGTCCAGAGTCACCATGGGCCTCTTGACTGCATTTCTGATCAGCGCTCTCCTTGTTCGGCCTGTGAGTTTAGGTGAATGGCCTTGTCTTGGTAGGTTTACAGTTGTGCCATACTCCTTCCATTTCTGAATGATCGCTTGAACAATGCTCCGTGGGATGTTCAAGGCTTTGGAAATCTTTTTGTAGCCTAAGCCTGCTTTAAATTTCTCAATAACTTGATCCCAGACCTGTCTTGTGTGTTCTTTGGACTTCACGGTGTTGTTGCTCCCAATATTCTCTTAGACAACCTCTGAGGCCCTCACAGAGCAGCTGTATTTGTACTGACATTAGATTAGGCACATGTGCACTCTATTTAGTCATTAGCACTCATCAGGCAATGTCTATAGGCAACTGACTGCACTCAGATCAAAGGGGGCTGAATAATTATGCACACACCACTTTGCAGTTATTTATTTGTAAAAAATGTTTGGAATCATGTATAATTTTCGTTCCACTTCTCATGTGTACACCACTTTGTATTGGTCTTTCACGTGGAATTCCAATAAAATTGATTCATGTTTGTGGCAGTAATATGACAAAATGTGGAAAACTTCAACGGGGCCGAATACTTTTGCAACCCACTGTAGATGCTCATACAGGAGGAACATAGAGAAAGGTATTTACCATGGTGCCAGGCTTGGGACACTGAAAAAGGTGTTACAGGTACAGTACATTTTTCTTGAGTGTGCCGATTAAAGTGAACCTGAGGTGAAAATAAACGAATGACATAAACAATGATATTTATCCTCCTACTCCGAAACATGACTTTTTAAAGTATCCCAGTGTTTTCTCTTATATTTAAACAATTACAAAGTGTGTTTAATGTTTTACAATCTCTTATCAGTGGCAGCCTATTAAAGAGACTCTGTAACAAAATGTTTAGCCTTATTTCTTCTATCCTATAAGTTCCTATACCTATTCTAATGTGGTCTGTCTTACTGCAGCCTTTCCTAGTTGCACAGTGGCTGTATTATCTCTGTTATATAATCTAATCTTCTTTCCTCAGACGGCTTTGTCGGGCTCAGGCACTCAGGCAGGAATGTGCTGGTCTGCTTGTGATAGGATAGAAGCTATACACACCCTCTCCACGCCCCCTGCAGGCTCTGTATGAGTCACAGACTGAGCTCCTCTCAGCCTATCACATGCCATGTCTTTTGTTTGTAAACAGTGCCTAAAACTAGCAATTACAAGCCAGGATTGCAGCAGGGAGTGGCAGAAACAGCACAGAGGGTCCCAGGAGAACATAATGAATAGAATGGTATGCTTTTTATTGTAAGAATTTTAGTGTACATATTCTCTTTAAGTATCCCAGAGTAAAAAGACAATATTTCATATATTTTATCTCTCCCTGCCCTCAGAAGTTGTATTTTGCCAAGAAAACTGTGATGGCTATACTTTGTTTATCAGTGATGTTTACTATATTCTCAACAAGGTACGGACAAGACAGAAGCTGTCACTTCCATGCCTAGAAATTAACTCTTTCAGGCAGCAAAATAAAACAAGTAAAACAGCCTGGTCTTGTACTGTATATACACATGTGTATCTCATCATGTCACATATCACCTCGGATACACTTTAAGGTTTTTTTTTATTCATCATGTGTAGAGTTTAATCCTGCTTTAAATACTGCATACTGTGTAAAACACTGAAAGTCTTGTTAGCTTTTCCATTGTACTGGAGTAGTAAAATGTTATATTTAATAAAGACAGAAAAGCATGCGAGTGCTTGATGCATTCAGAAAATGATCTGATTATGTTGAGGATAATCACAAACCATGAAACACAAAATGTCATTTGTTTCTTGGCTGCTTCCAATGCAGTGGATAGGAAAACTATCATCATTTTTTTTTACAGGAGATTATGCAATTATTGTTGGAAGTACATTCTTTCATGGCACGCAGCTAACAGCTTTACAACACTTACTAGAAATCATTTGCCTAAACAAATAGGTGTGCATGCAAACAAGTATTTTCATGGTACGGTACATTGAGTCCATTCTGTACATATGCAGGCACAATGTTTCTGATATGTGCTAAGTAATCATACTAAGTAGTATGATTTGCAGACAAGAGAGTTTTGTCCAAGAAAGATTTATGAAATCTGTATACTGTCATCAGGCAGGATAAATAACCTCCAAGCTCCAGATATGCAGTAGTAGGTTATTTTGTGATAAAAAAAAAAAAGGTCAAGCACACAGCACTGTCATACACAACCTATGCTTTGATTGTAAATGTATCTGCAGGAAGAATATATTTAATTTTGTAAAAATAAAGACTTAATGATACAACCATATGCCCAAACATAGTTACATAGGTGGGCTGGAAAAAAACATCTGTCCATTGAGTTCAACAAGAAAATATGGTACAACACTAGCATGCACCCTCACATATCTCAGATCCGCAGAAGGCCAAAGAGTGGGCTTAACCCAACACAGGCCAACAGGCAACTAGTCCCAAGCCACTCATGCCCAGTAAAAAGAAGGGCTCATGTACGAACAAACGAAAGAACGAAAGAAAGAAACTGGGCATAAGCAGTTCAGAACTCAGGCATGCCTAGTTCAGAATCTCTTGTTCACAACTTGGTTAACTTTCTGGAGGCTGTAGTGAAATAACTTTGTAGATTAGGGAACAGGAGGGACTCTGAAGACAACGAGCAGCAGAACGATGTTCAGTAATAAGTGCTCTGGCTTGTCAGGCTTTTGAATGTAAAGTTTTGGCACACTTGAGGTGTGCTTTAACACGATTCTAATAGTGACCATACACAATGCAACCTTGATGCAATTTGATTTATCCATTCTTTTGATAAAAGAATCAATTGTATAGAAAAATCAAAGGTGGTTTCTTATATAAACATTGATCAAATGTTCAATCTTTTGAGCTATTGAATATAATAGATCTAAAGAAAAAAAATGCATGGTGTATGGCCACCCTAAAGTGAACCTGAAGTGAAAATAAACTTATGAGATAATGAATTGCATGTGTAGTACAGATGATAAATAGAACACTTGTAGTATAGAAAGGTCTCATATTTTCATTTTTCAGTTGTATAGTTTTATTTTTAAGATTGCATCACACTGTCTCAGCTACTATTTAGTATCCACACTTTGCCTTTTAAGATGAAATACAAGCAGATGTAATAAGCCTTTGAATTTTGCTGCATTAAAACCTTATTATCTCCTTTCTTGCTGACAGATAACAGGCTTTTGGCTTTTGTTTACTTTTCAGGAAATTGGACTGAATTTGACAAGCTGTTCGATAAGCTCTTTTGCATAGATAACAACTCAAGTTTTTAACTATTTATGTACTCTAAAACAGGAAGGGACTTCAGATAGTTTCTTAGTAGGGCTAGTACTACATGCTCATATGTTTATCTCATCATGTCACATGTCCCTTCAGGTACACTCAGGAGGGTCCATAGTGGTCCACCTGCAAGTGATTTGTCTTCTGACATAGAAGAAAACATCAACGTTTTAGGAGTACTAAAATCATCAGGAAAATCGATTTAGCAGGATAATCAAAGGTGTAAATGGAACAGTCAAAAAGGTATTTTTAACAATGATGTCCAACTCAGATTTCCAGAAACTGCACACTACTATAGACTGCCAGGAGATATAGAAAAAAGTACAAACATAAGAGCAAGACTTTGGACACATATCTTAAACACCTTGTTTGAACAAATACTTGATCTGGAACATATAATCTATGAGGAAATTTAAGCTGCATTAAATGAAGGACCTTCATTCACTGCTACAATTTTAGATTACTGGCCAAAGTTTGGTAGATTTGGTAGATACAACGGCTGTAGGAATGCACCTTCAGATTAGTAAAGTAGTTTGGTCACACAGGGATGTACTGTCAGAATATTGGACTAAATCTGTCACAAGGCGATGATCTAGCTGTACCTGCAGATTATTCAAATAGTTAAGCCACAGTGGGGTGAGTTGGCTGTACTTGCTGATTATTGGAGTAAATCTGTCATACGGGGATGAGCTGGCTGTACCTGCAAATAATTGGAGTAAATCTGTCACAGGGGCATGAGCTTGCTGTACCTTCAGATTATTAGAATAGTTTTGTCAGGTGATGATCACGCTGTGCATTAAGGTTAGACTGCAAGCTATCATAAATTGGTAAAAGACTCCTTTGGATCTCTAAACAGCTCACACAGAGACCATATGCCATCTCCATGTTACCAAACGACGCCAAAAATCTGCAGGTACATCCAGTTCATTCCCCTATGACATATTTACTCCACTGATCTGCAAGTACAGCCAGCTCACCTCCCTGTGACAAAATTATTCCAATAATCTGCAGGTAAAGATAGATAATTTCCCTGTGACAGATTTACACCAATAATCTGAAGGCACAGCCTGCTCATCCCTCTGTGGTAGACAAATTCTCATCAGAGAAGATCAATTCTACAAGGGGAATTTCTCCTGCAAGGTTAATGCATAGAAAAGCCTGTGATTTATTTATCAGGTGATCACTTGGTCATGGCCAGTCAATCAGAGAAGAACATACCAGTCACCTGATAAATTGTTTTTTTCCCTGGAGAACTGATCATCTTTATTACTCAACACACATCAGCCTACTTTGTGTCATCTGCCAGTTTAGGTGAATCTCTTTGCTCCTTATTAATAATCATTTGTTTTAATGCATCATCGGTACACACTCAAGTCTTCCAAAACTACAAAATAAAATATAAATGACTGCATTAAAATTCAGCCAAATGATTATTCTCCAGGCTTCTGTAATTCATTTAAGATTTCTTTCTAATTCCAGAGTCTAGTGATGAATGAGGCTTCTTTCTTAATCTTGGCTCAGAATGTCCAACGCCAGTCAACGTGGTAATTAAACTATCTGTCAGAGTATAGACTAAATGAAAACGTCGACCATCTCTAATATAATTTAAAAGCACTGGGTCACGTGAAAATGGAATGCATTCTAGAAAATACATTCTGGATTCTTTTTCTCCAGACAGGCTGGTGCCGACTTTTATTTGAGAGTTATCCATTTTCACAGAAAGGTAACCAAGAGTGACGGAGAATCAGATCTCTAACGTTTCTCCCTTCTTCATTACCTTACCGTTCTGTTAAATTGTATTTATGTGGCGCTTGGGAGCTGGTATTCCAATATCTTCAGTAAGTTATGAATGTGTCAAGTAAATAAAGCAAGTGTTATTTAAATGTCATGGTGCTTATATATTGTTATACAATCTATGTTAATTAAATGTGAGATTGTGCATTACTCTGCTAATGTACTGCTGTGATGGATTGCTGGTTAAAGTGTCGCTTAGAAACCTCTACCTACTGTAACTGACGTAAATACAAAGCTATTTAAAAAAAAAAAAAAACAGTTACACTATTCCACATATGCCTAAAGCGTGATAGAGAAAAAAAGTGAAGACAAGCTTTAGGTCACATTCACAGTGGAATTTTGCGTTTTATGCAACGTTAAAGTCGCAACGCGTCTGCATTTAGAGGTAATGCACTGCAAGCAGTGAGTTACCATAACGCAAGATTTTTCAACGCGACGTTAACGTCGCACTATGAACGTCCGATAGGATTATCATTGCTGTGCGGTAAGCTGCGTTATAAGACTTTATAACGCAGCTCCGCAACGTGGCACTGTGAATGCGACCTGATCAATGTCACAAAAAACACAATTTTGACCAAACATGAATCTATTTCAGACCACAGGTGCATGAACTGATAAAGGTCAGTTCTGCTACAACTTTGTATTTATGGGTCATGGCCAGGAGATGTACACAGACATTTGTCATTGCTGGCTCATTTTTTTGGGGGGTGTACGTTTTGGTTGCTAAGCTAATAGAGAAAATAGACATACTATTCAATAATTTATAAAATAATAATACAATATACTGTAGTTTTCAGTTCACAGTTGGCATATACAATATGTATTTTTGAACTCGAACTCACATTCACTCTCTCATTATTCTCTTTCAATCAAGATAGATCATCGGTACACAAGCAGTTTCCTAACAGAATGCCATTAAATATGGTTCTAATGTTTTCAGTAGAATTGCTCAAAACCATGGGAATGGTATGTGGTCTTGTGTATCTTATACCCATATTTCTCATCTGCTTGTCCTGTTGGTTCATAAATCTGCACATTGCAAGCAATACAAAGCAATACAATTGCTTTTCTGGGTTTATTGTAATGACATGTTAATTACACATGGAATACAATCCCACACATTTTGGTTCTGTGTACATAGCATCTGTAGAAATCACTCCCAATAGCAAAGCAAGTCAGCTGCCACAAAGAAACCAGCAGAGCTACTGAACAAGTGACCAGGTAACATCAGCATAATCACTGGTATGTCTATATAACAGAGTTTGTTTCAGTAATTAAACTATAAAGAGATTTTTACTTACAGCTTTTTTCAAGTTTTGAAAAGTGGGAATGCGCTTTAATATATAAACTGTCAACAAAATATTATCTGTCTCATATACCTATTGCATAACCAATAAGTAAGCCATGTCCAGTCTGACATCTATGACACACTGGGCAGCAAGTACATTACAAGCAGATCAAAATACCTCAGGAGACATACGTCAACTGAGACTGGTAACAGTGCAGTCTCCTTTGTGTGTATATGTATACTGAAAATATGTTTTTCAGTTGTAAGCATATGCACGTATTCAAAATGTCCTGAAGTTATTGTGGATATCTGCACATGGGAATCTTCTAGATGATTAAAATGAAATCCACCATATTCTATTGGCATGTAGCTACTAAACGTGTGTAATTGCCTAGGCATAATTGCAATTACTTCACCACTTTTTTGAATAACGACAGAAAAAGTATATTGATGTTAACAGTTCTAAACACATTAAAAACTGTAAAGTAAATGGCATATAGGCATTGCTCACAGACTTCCTATTCCGGACCTAGACCTAGAAGAAGGTTGAAGGAAGAAACAACTTACCTCTTTTTGGCTGAGCTCTCCACAAGTTTCTATCTTCGGGTTCTCCAAAATGTCTGCATCGGCCTTATTCGAAAGTCCTGTTGGAAAGTTTGTACTCAGCTGCGTTGATAACTTCAGTTTTGGTGACACATTTGTTGCCTGGTCTTGGCCATCCATTGGGCGCACATATGCTGTAGGCTTTTGCTGAATAGAGTTCAACTTGGAAATGATAGAAGCTGGGAAATTCTGCAAAGAATTTAAACCATTGCTATTCTTGGTGCATGATTTCTCTTTAAGGGGTGTATCAAATGCTAAACTGCAATTCAGTTTGGAATGTGTTAATCTTCTGGTGAGATTCTTGTCACGTCCACAAGTCAATATGTTGTGCTGCTGGTCATTACTGGTGGAGGTTTCTGGGTTTAATATGTAGTTTTTATTTTTGTCAGTACTATATTTTTTGAGTGCACATTTAAAATCAGTGCTGGGAGATGCAGTCTTCCTTTGGTCAGTCTTTCCAATCACATTCTGTTCCTCAGGGGAGTGTCCATTTAGTTGCCAGTTCATGTTGGCTTTGTTTTTGTTATTTAGCTGTGCAGGTATCCCAGAAGGTGTGATACTTGTTGGTATAGTATGACAAACCAAGTAGTGGCTTTCTGTGGGGATCTGATGGATAGATTCTTCTGTTTTCCCAGTGGGTGTTTTGGCTGCTTCAGTCTTTGGTATGCCAACAAGATAGCTTTGGTTGGATTTTTCAGTGAACAGCTCTTTCATCTCATCATAGTTTCCAAGAGTACTTTGAATACGAGTTGAAAGCTCATCTCCTTTGTTAGTCTGAAATTGTAAAAATAAGTTTGTTATTAAAAAATAAAATTAATTGTTAGCATTTGAAGATGTTTTACAGTATTCTCAAACTTTAATATCATTCTATAATTACTGAATAAGCAGTCAACATGATAGGTAGATCATTTTTTCATTAAGTGCCAAGCCATAATACGGCACTGCAGCATAACAACAAAAGAGCGCAATCTTAGATCCAGTACATAAAAGGCAAAGACCATGACACAATGGTGGAGAAGAGGATCACGACCAACTTGAAATGACATACATAGCCACTATATATGCAGCCACTGCTGTTTATCGATCTAAGTAGCAATCAAAGCAAATCTGAAGGGAAAATAAACTTATTAGATAATGAATGGTATGTGTACTATGGATAATAAATAGGACATTAGTAGCAAAGAAAGAATCTCATATTTTTCTTTTCAGTTATATAGCTTTATTTTTAACATTGTATCAGACTGTCACAGTTGCAGTTTAGAATCCACGCTTTTAAGCTGTAAAACAAAGCAGAAGTAATGGCCCTTTAAATATTCATGCAGTAAAACCTTATCTCAAGCTGTATTTTACTGCTTCTTGGCTGTTTAAGCTCTTCAGATAAATGGGCAAGACTTCAATCAAGTTGGTCGAATAGCTCAGAGAAGCTCTTTTGCATAGGTAAGAACTCAAGTTTTTTTTTAAACTAACTTTTTTTATATTGGAAAACTGAAATGAACTTCACATCATTTCTAAGTAGGGCAAGTTTCATATGCAAATATGTTTATCTCATCATGTCATGTGTCACTTCAGATTTATTTTCATTTGCTCCCTGTGCCTGCATGCACTGTGTTTGCTTCCTCCATGTGTACCTCATTCCTTTTACAACCAAAACACACTGGCAAATGTATCTGGCTTCAGCCCCAATAATAATCCTATATTGCAGTATGGGCATAAGATTGTGAGCCTGTTGGAAAGACAAAGGGCTCTACTCACAAATCTTCTCATAAATGACTTATTTATCACCTAAGTGATAAAAATAACCTTTCACCACATCTACAAGCAAAAAAATGATTTAAAGTAAGTTGTTCCTGATTAACTTCATTTTAATATTACTTTTCCTACCTTAATTATATTTTTGCTCTTTTGGAGCTAAAAAATGTAACATAGATAAGGTGAACACAGGAAAATGGGTGAAAATTCTTTGTGAATCATGCCCAAAGGTGTTTATTAAATGATATTTTCCATAGCGGAATATCTGCCCTGACTTTATTAAAATACATCTGCTTTTAGGCTGCAAAAGTTTGCAACCTAAGGCACCTTTTACACTTAATATGTTGCTCCCAGTTATAACTGAGAGAAAACTGATTTTCAAAGTAATGTCAATGTTTTCCTATGGCTCAGTAGAAGAGTTGTTTGTGCAGTTGAAGAGGTGTTTGAGCTCATGACACAATAGTGTGAACCCTGACCATGCACTACTCTAAAATTATGCATGAAGAAGTTTCTATTTATTCATATAAAAAAAGGCAGATAATGGTGTAAGTGGTAATCAGCTTATACATTAAAACCTGGTTTAATGGGGATAGCTTTTCAATGTCTTATTGTATTCTGAAATAAAAACATAGACAAAATAAACAATTGAAATTAAAAAAAGAACTCAAAAAAGAAATAATGGAATCCATGTATAAACCAAAATTCTTAAAATGGCCACCCTTGTTACATATACCAGCTAAATACACTTGTGGCATTCATTCTACAATCAAATATATTCCAGAAGGTCCTTCCAAACTCTGTTGCAGAATTTCCCATAAATGTGCTGCAATTGTAGGTTGCCTTGCTTTTGCTCTTCTGTTTATCCTAAACCAGCTCAATGGGGTTTAAGTCAGGAGACTGTGCTGACTATTTCATATTTACAAGCTTACCATCTTGTTTTGTTTTTCTTTTAAGCTAGCTTTAATATAGCTTGGACTTATGCTTTGGGTCATCTTCTTGCTGTGGGATGAACCCTTGGCCCTAGAGCCGGCTGGCATACTTTCCCCACCAGGTATTCTTGCAGTTGTCCTGGACATCCCCGTGGCTCCTGTAGAGTATGGGCAGTAAAGCAAACTCAGCTGTCTGGCCGGCTTGCTCCTCAATCAGTCTGTGTGTTTCTTCATCCTCACAGGGCGCCTCTTCTCAGTGACCCAGCAGCATATATGTTCTCATGTACATGCTGGCGGGTCATAGAGAAGAGGCAAATAGCAGGAATGAAGACTGAGAAACACAGACTGATGGAGAAGCGCACTGATTGGACAGGTGAGTTCGCTCCGCTGCCAAAACACTGCAGAGGCCCCAAGGAACACTATACACTTGCGGGGTGACCTGGGAAGGTTTGTCAGCAATTGCCCAGTTGGCTTCTATGGAAGCACTGGCTCTAAATTACAGGCTAAGTCCTCTGCATTGCTCATCAATTATTACAGAAAGGATAAGCATTTAAGAAACTGGGATAAACTTAATTTCCAATGGAAAGACAAATGTCAGAGATACATTAAAAAAACGCAGGTATCCTCAACTTCAAACCAACTCAGAACTCTAAACAATGAAGCTGGCCTCCACATACCAAGGTGTCAGTGAGTGTAGTCTCCTGTTACCAGCACCAAAACTTCTTCAGCACTGGAGGGTACTTTGCAAGGAAGAAAGGAAATTCCTTCCCCCTCAGGGTTCTTTTCACCCCTCTTACCCACTGGGGATGCATAGTTACATTTGAGGTTTAGAGCCTTGGGATGTGATTGATCAGTATGGTCGGCCTTTGGCCCTGAGATGTGCAACACTCCCCCCAGACACTTTATGTGATGCATATGCCTAAAGCTATTCAGTTTTGTGATTGGTCACTGTGGCACATCTAAATATTTTCAATTATGCAGCATCACTCCAAATGCAGGCTCTAAAAAAACAAACTCTATCTGAACATCTGGTATATACTGTATATTCCAGTATAACAGTTGGCATGTAAGAATTTACATTACATTGATAGGGTGATACCCCTAGAGTTACACTGGTTTCAGAGACAGATGTGTATGAACATTTATTAGTGGGTGTGTTGTCAGTAGTTGTTTTGTACAATTGGCTGTCTATTTCAGTTTTAACATTTGCTATAAATAAATATTGTGGTTTTATGCTTACATAAGATGCGTGGATAAATGTATTTGTGAAAGTTTGTAGACAAAAGTCTGTTCCCTGCTACTAGTGAATCTGATTTATATTTCAGGGGTTTATGTGCTCTTTTCTATGTAGAATAAATGTAGAATACATGATGGGGTCTGTGCAGATTCCTTACCTACTCACAAAAGACTATTTTGCAATTGAAATTGAGTGGCAGGGATACCGGAATCTGTGTAGAAATAAAGATCAGTGGTGATGGCTTTTCCTTCAAGAAATCAAGGTTGACATAAATTACATTGCTGGAAACATATCTACATCAGGGCACATACTGTAAATAAATTGGTGTAAAAACGATGTATTCTTTAATAGACTGGGGACAGGACATTTCATTTGTGCGCTTTGTTGAATTAGATGCCGCCATAGACCGCAATGTAAATTTGTGGCTATGATGCACCTACTGTTTAAATTGGGCTCCAAAATTCAGCTATTTTATAGGTGAACTCAGGCTGTCGGTGCAGCATGGGGCAGGGGTGGCGAATGAGTGCCAGTGTTTGGCTATTATACAGTCAAACTCCAAATGTAGGTGCAGTGATTTGGCTATTAAATAACCAAACTCCGAGTAACATTATCGGCTATAAGTATAGCAGAGATCTGTGATTGGCTGCCATGGAGCATTACCATTTGGAGTGCTTGGAGGGTAAGTGATAGGTTTTGTTTACCCATTAATTATAGCCGTGGATGCCCTTCAATGCAAGGAAAGCATCCAAGCTTTCTTTAAATGCAGATATAGAGTTTGCGATAACTACTTCCTTCAGTAAGATATTCCAGATTTTAACCTCTCTCACTGTTAGGACCCCTTTCTAAATAGGCAAAATATTTTTTTCCTCCATATGTAAATCATGTCCCCTTGTCTGTTCTACAACCCAGGGGACAAAAAGTTCATCTGCTAAGTTATTGCCCTCTGATCTATTTATACATGTTAATCATGTCACCTCTCAGTCTCCTTTTTTCCAAGCTAATTAAGTCCAATTTGTCCAACCTTTCTTGGTAAGTGAGAGCTTCCATCCCTCTCATTGATTGAGTTGCCCGTCTTTGTACCCATTCTAGAAGGTCAGTGTCCTTTCTATAATGTGGTGCCCAAAACTGTATCCTCGACTTCAGATATGGCTTCACAAGTGATTTATACAGAAGCCGTAATATACTAGCATCTCAAGATTTTATTTGCCATTTTATGCATCCCAGAATTTTATTGACTTTAGCTACCATTGCTTGGCATTGTATATGATTACTTTTACCTGAGATGTAAAGATGTTAGTGTACCTGAGATGTAGAAAAAAAAGATGAACAGTACATACCATAGAGCTTCCTCCAACATGCTTCATGCCAGGCCGGCTGGATCCTCTGCTAGGCGGCCCGGTAATTCAGCCAGTCGGGGCCAGTCAGCGCAGGTGCCATCTGGCGTCCGTGCTTCCCTGTCGTGCTTAAGTAGCCGGGAGCGTTCTGCGCCTGTGCAGTAGTACTATGCAGGCGCAGAATGCTCCCAGCAAAGCGATACGGCTTGTGCAACGCGATAGGTGTTGTGTGTGCGTGTGTCTGCCCATAATTATTCATACCCCTGGCAAATTTTGACTTAAAGTTACTTTTATTTAACCAGCAAGTATTTTTTTTATGGTAAATGACATAGGTGTCTCCCAAAAGATAATAAGACGATGTACAAGAGGGATAATTGTGGGGAAAAAAAAACATTACTCAGCTTTTATTTACATTTGAGCAAAAAGTGTCCAGTCCAAAATTATACATACCCTTCTCAATAATCAATACAAAAGCCTTTGTTGGCTATTACAGCAATCAAACACGTCCTATAATTGCAGACCAGCTTTTTGCATGTCACCACAGGTATTTTTGCCCATTCATCTTTAGCAATGAGCTCCAAATCTTTCAGGTTGGAGGGTCTTCTTGCCATCACTCTGTTCTTTAGCTCCCTCCACAGATTCTCAATTTGATTCAAGTCAGGGCTTTGTCGGGGCCACTCCAAAACGTTATTGTTGTTGTCTGCTAACTATTTCTTTATCCCATTTACTGTGTGTTTTGGGTCATAGTCATGCTGAAAAGTCCATTGGTGGCCAAGGCCAAGTTTCTCTGCAGACCACCTGATGTCATTGAGAATCCTCGTGTATTACTCTTTTTTCCATGGTGCCGTTTACAGTGATTAGGTTCCCTGGTCCATTGGCTGAAAAAACAACTCCAAAGCATTAGGTTCCCACCCCTATGTTTGACAGTGTAAATGGTGTTCTTTGGGTTGAAGGCTTCTCCTTTTTTATGTCTAATGAAGGACACATCATTGTGACCAAACAATTCAATTTTCTTCTTCACAGAAGACTAGAAGTCTTCTTCTTTGTCCAGATGAGCATTTGCAAAGGCCAAACAAGCTTTTGTGTGCCTTATCTGGAGAAGTGGTGTCCTCCTAGTTCTGCATCAGTGGAACCCAGTAGTGTGCAGTGTCCATTGGATTGTCTGCCTTGAGACATAGGCCTCAATTCACTAAGCTTTATCAAACACTTTATCAAACGTTTGATAAAATACCTCATGGGTAAAATCTAATTTTGAATTCACTAAGGTGTTATATATTTATCGAATGTTTTATTGATAAAACGTTCAATAAATCTATTAACACCTTAGTGAATTCAAAATTAGATTGTACCCATGAGGTAAATTATCAAACGTTTGATAAAGTGTTTGATAAAGCTTAGTGAATTGAGGCCATTGCCACCAACAGAGCCCAGATTTACCAGGATGGCCTTGGTGGTGATCCTTGGATTCTTTATCACCTCTCTCACTATACTCCTGGCCAGCACAGGTGTCACTTTTGGCTTCTGACCATGTTTTCTGATATTTTCCACAGTGCAGAACATCTTGTATTTTTTTAATAATACTTTGCATTGTGGCCACTGGAACTGGAAAACATTTAGAAATGGCCTTTTAGCCTTTTCCTGTTGAGCAGCCACAATGCGCATCCGCAGGTCCTCACTGAGCTCCTTTGTCTTAGGCATGACTGTTCACAAACCAACTGCAGAGAGTTGCTGCTTTTCACCTGTTGAATTGACAGCTTTTCCCAATTAATCAGGGCAACTAGGATGTTTTAGATCAGCTTGGACTATTTGGAATGATATAGAACTTTGGATTTTCCCGCAGACTGTGACAGGTTGTGAAAGTTATGAATAATTTCGGACTGGACACTTTTTGCTCAAATTTAAATAAAAACTGAGAAATGTTTTGTGTGCAGCACTGTATATATATATATATATATATATATATATATATATATATATATATATATATATATATATATATATTAGTGGTGACCCTTAATGGGCTATTGGGAGCCCAAAAAGTGGGGATGGGGATTCCGGAGGACACTATTGTGTTACATAGTTACATAGTTACATAGGTTGAAAAAAGACATACGTCCATCGAGTTCAACCAGTACAAAGTACAACTCCAGCCCGTCCCCCACATACCCCTGTTGATCCAGAGGAAGGCGAAAAAAACCCCACCAGGCATGGTCCAATTAGCCCCAAATGGGAAAAATTCCTTCCTGACTCCAGATGGCAATCAGATAAAATCCCTGGATCAACATCATTAGGCATAACCTAGTAATTGTAGCCATGGATGTCTTTCAACGCAAGGAAAGCATCTAAGCCCCCTTTAAATGCAGGTATAGAGTTTGCCATAACGACTTCCTGTGGCAATGCATTCCACATCTTAACCACTCTTACTGTAAAGAACCCTTTCCTAAATAAATGGCTAAAACGTTTTTCCTCCATGCGCAGCTCATGTCCTCTAGTCCTTTGAGAAGGCCTAGGGACAAAAAGCTCATCCGCCAAGCTATTATATTGCCCTCTAATGTATTTATACATGTTAATTAGATCTCCTCTAAGGCGTCTTTTCTCTAGACTAAATAAACCCAGTTTATCTAACCTTTCTTGGTAAGCGAGACCTTCCATACCACGTATCAATTTTGTAGCTCGTCTCTGCACCTGCTCTAAAACTGCAATATCTTTTTTGTAATGTGGTGCCCAGAACTGAATTCCATATTCCAGATGTGGCCTTACTAGAGAGTTAAACAGGGGCAATATTATGCTAGCATCTCGAGTTTTTATTTCCCTTTTAATGCATCCCAAAATGTTGTTCGCTTTAGCTGCAGCGGCTTGGCATTGAGTACGATTATTTAACTTGTTGTCGATGAGTACTCCTAAGTCCTTCTCCAAGTTTGATGTTCCCAACTGTATCCCATTTATTTTGTATGGTGCTAGACCATTGGTACGACCAAAATGCATGACTTTACATTTGTCAACATTGAATTTCATCTGCCATGTATGTGCCCATATAGCCATCCTATCCAGATCCTGTTGCAATATGACACTATCTTCCTGAGAGTTGATGATTCTGCACAATTTTGTATCATCTGCAAAAATAGCAACATTGCTCACTACTGCATCTACTAGGTCATTAATAAATAAATTGAAGAGCACTGGACCCAGTACAGACCCCTGTGGGACCCCACTGCTAACAGTCTCCCATTTTGAGTTTTTTTCTGAAACAAATATTTTTAAATGTAATTATGGTACTGTTTTAATATTGTACTAGACAGAAATACTACCTTGTATGGTTCACTGAAGAGGGTATGGTTAATGAAAAAAATCTCTTCACTTGGCTGGGATTCTTGACTTCTTCTGTCCCATTCTTTTCTTCGGAGCACACTTTTGTCTGGGTCATACCCACTGTCAAAAGAACAGAAAACAGTCATAACCCTGAAATGTATCGGACACAACAGTGTAGGGTCTTAAGCCCCATACACATGCTCAACAGGGGTCTTTTATGCAGCACAATTATCAAACAACTTTTGTTGTGAAACAACCCAAAAAAGTTGTTTGCTATTGTTCAAACAACTGATAAGACTGATTAGACGTCAATCCAACAAATGGATTGATGTCTTATCAGTTGTTTGATAATTGTGCTGCATAAAAAAACGCGGTTGAGCGTGTGTATGGGGCTTTAGGCCTCTTGCACACTGCAAGCAATTCAGATTCAGATTCCGCTTTTTAATCTGTTTTTACTTCCGATTCAGATTCAGATTTGCAGTTTGTCCCTTGCACACTGCAAATCTGAATCTGAATCGGAGGTAAAAACTGATTAAAAAGCGGAATCTGAATCTGATTTGCTTGCAGTGTGCAAGAGGCCTTAGAGTACAGAGTACAAAACTACAGAAACACACACTGGATTGCAGCATCCCAGCAGACTGTGTAATCACTGTCATCTGGATGTTCTGTGATTGTCTGCTCATAAAATAGATAATTACATTTTCTGAGAACAAAAAAAAATGAGATTGGATCAGTGTGTTCTTAATGTCCTGACCAAAGTAAAGTCTAAGAGGTACGACAAGATCTTCACTTTTTATAGTTTAACTAGGTCAAAAATAAGAAATTAAGCTTCTTTGTATAACTGGAGGAGATAAACAAAAGACATAAACAAAGCAATTGCATTCATTTTCTGCTTTACGTAAAGAAGATATGAAATGGGATTTGGTGTTCCACACAATGTAGTATGTTGTCTTTTCTTAGTTCTGCTCTTTGGATGCAAGTCACTGAATAATATGAATAATATTAACTATTACGGTAAGCCTTATAACATTTGTAAACCATGGCTAGCTTTGCCACAGCTGACCGTTTACAGCAATTAGATCAGGCACAGAAACAGGACAGCTCATGGAATTGGTCTCCTGATCCCTTATCAGCTACCACTTTGTATTAATTGGATCCTGTTTATGGTCACCAATGGGTTCATAACATTGACTTTAGGAAGATGTGAAAGGCTAAACAGATGGATCTGAGAGCTGACATGATACTTGCCTCTACATAAAACCAAGCTCATTCATTCCACTTCTTCTAAATAAGCCCTGCCTTTTCACCCCGTGTTTAATTTACATAGATCTCTGCAAATAATATTTAGATGTTGCTCATCCCTAAACATAAGCTCTGCCTTAGCAGGGAACATTTAAAAGAAGTGCATTAAACCACGGAAACAATTTTATGTGTTAATGACAACAATATTTCTTTTAGGGCTCTCAGGCATCTAAAGATTACGAGATAGTACAAAATGTAAATCACGAGCAGATATTTTCTCATAAAATGTCCCCGGCACGATTTAAGTGAGGCTGCCGTATTTCTGTGGTGAATCTCTTATTAGCTTGTTCCCTGAAGAGCTGTTAAAGCTGCGTGTAGCACTAGATTTCTTTACAGCCACACTTCTGTATTCTGATCTCTGGTAATAAGCCAAGTCGTCAAACTACTCCCTAATCAATCCCCCTTTCTCTGACTGATTTGACATGAGCACAAGTTCGGAACATGAAAAATGCATGGAGACTGAATTGTGTCGCTGCACATCTGAGTGATTGTGATCAGAACAGAAGGAAATGCGGAGGTTATTTAACTAAAGGCATTGGGAAAAAAACCCTGAGTGATTTATCTGCACCAGAAGCTTTTTATGTTTGATGTGGCTTGATAATGGTACACTTCTCTTGAATGTCACCTAGAAATGCAAATGCATTACAGTTGACATCTTAAGCTGCTGGCTTCCACGGTTTAACCTCACCCATCCCTTTATGACGGCTATCACTGCCTCTGTTATTCAATCCACTTCACTCCGTAGGGAAATTGAAGGATAGCTTTGCAATGTTGTATACACCTGCAGTATGATCATGGGCATATCAAGACAATATTTAAACAATAATCTAATGTGTCTGCTTAAAGTGGAATAAAACTCTGACATAGCATTCAATAAAAATGTGTTTTCCTACTTTTTATTACCCATACAGTTATCATATTTGTTTTGTGTACAAGTAATAATGCCTGTTTACAAATTACAAGGTCCCAAAGTACAGTTTATCTTCTCTGAAAGCTGCCATTGCATTTCATTCACTGATTTTAACATATAAATACAACAACTCGCTAGTGATAATTTCTCATCTGTCTCTGCTTGTGGGTTCAGTACAGTTCCGTTTCAGCACCTGGCTGGCTGTAACTAATTGTAGCAACTGAGGAATGTAAACAAAAGATAATGTTATCAACTCTTTAGATGTGAATCACAAGCTGAAGAAGTTTGAATGCTGCTCTGTTACAATTTTTTTTCTGGTAGTAGGTGTAAGGCTGTAAATAATCTTTTAGAGCAAAGAAGAAATGTTGAGTTTCAGACTACTTTAAGAAAGTGTTGTATGGCAATAAGCAGCAAAATAGTCAATCTAATACAAACAAATGTGTCCGATTTTGCTTCCTTATGGTTTCTACTTTGAGCATTCTTTCATTTTGCCCTGTGATAAACACAGCGTCTACATATCATTCCATATACACCCTCAGTATAGGTAGGTAGCCAGGTATAGGGGCCCCCAGTATTGTAGGTACAGTTGCCCTCAGTATAGGTTGGCCAGGCACTCTCTTCACTTCCTGTCTCTACCTGGTGCTGCCCTCAGACTTCTGCCGCCTGAGGAAGTCACCTCATTTGGCATCTTGGGCGGATTGGGCCTGGGTCCCAGCAAATGCACCTGTATAAATATACAATGTATGACCAATTCTAATTGAGTAAACTTCTGACATAATAAACTACTTTTTCTGGCCCCTTGGCATTTACTATAACGGTATTCTACTGTATATGGATTCTACTGTATATACAATCAGCATAGTTTCCCAAGTGCCTGCATGGGGCTGCTTCAGCGCTTAACGGTGCTGGTCATGTGGTGCACCTTGGGACATCTCCTATTGTCTGTAGGTTATGCAGGAGGCAGTGCTGAGACATTACAGAAATATTTTATAACCTGTCTGCCTGATTTCTGTGCCAAGAACTATCAGGCAGTACTCTATAAAACTGCCCATAGACATGAGATCATCTCTCAATGTGCCTGTCACATCAGGTCTCATTTATTCTTTAAAATCTATAGCATAATAAATACAGTATGCTAGGTTCACTAGACTTTCCATGTGGATGATGAAATCACACAGCAACAGACTGTTTACGTTTATTTGACCTTTGGTAATTGTCTTGGAGACAGACTTTGTCTTCATCTGAATTTATGCATTATATTTTTTTTATGAAATAGATGCTAGGAACTTGGTAGTATCAAGCAGGAATATTATCCATGTTGACAATTTCTGTTATTTGACTAAAGAAAATACACTGCTCCTGAGGTAATCTTCTCAGTGATGGATTGTTAATGTTAATTCAGACCTTTAAACTAAAGTCAATACTAATCTTTAAAGCACACCTGACACGAATCAAAGCTACCTAAGGAAAGCACATAGGTGTGTTCATGTTGAATCCACATATCTCTTTGCATTGTCCATTCCTCTCATCATCCCTCCACCCATAATCTCTCCTTGAAAAGTAATTTTATTTTTGGCTAAAGACAAATTTTAGATCGGAAGAGGCAGGTTTGCTGTGATGTTATTTCCTATGACCCTTCCATTATCACCTCCTACTCATGCCTATTAAGAGGAAACAATGGGAGGGTGACAAGTGGGAACATTACAGCAAGCCTGCCTATATTTGTCTGAAAATTTGACTTGAGCCAAAAGAGCTTGAATGTGGAAGTTTAAGCATTGCCATGGACTTTGCTGAGATTAATTCTTTACATTTACTTTTCATGACCATCTTAAGAGTGACAATTATTCATTTGGTGTGGTCCTGCTGAGCCAGGTCATACAAGTAATACCATGGTCAGTAAACCATTTACCAGTGGTTTTGGCACTGTGAGCAGGTGTCAGGTTGTGCTGAAAAATGAAATCTTCATCTCCATAAAGCTTTTCAGCAGATGGAAGCATGAACCCACTTTTGAACCAGAAACAATGGCAGAAGCGCCTGACCTGGGCTACAGAGAAGCAGCACTGGACTGTTGCTCACTGGTCCAAAGTACTTTTTTCGGATGAAAGCAACTTTTACATGTCATTCGGAAATCAAGGTGCCAGAGTCTGGAGGAAGACTGGGAAGAGGGAAATGCCAAAATGCCTGAAGTCCAGTGTCAAGTACCCACAGTCAGTGATGGTCTGGGGTGCCATGTCAGCTGCTGGTGTTGGTCTACTGTGTTTTATCAAGGGCAGGGTCAATGCAGCTAGCTATCAATAGATTTTGGAGCACTTCATGCTTCCATCTGCTGAAAAGCTTTATGGAGATGATTTTTCAGCACGGCCTGGCACCTGCTCACAGTGCCAAAACCACTGGTAAATGGTTTACTGACCATGGTATTACTGTGCTCAATTGGCCTGCCAACTCTCCTGACCTGAACCCCATAGAGAATCTGTGGGATATTGTGAAGAGAAAGTTGAGAGACGCAAGACCCAACACTCTGGATGAGCTTAAGGCCGCTATCGAAGCATCCTGGGCCTCCATAACACCTGAGCAGTGCCACAGGCTGATTGCCTCCATGCCACGCCGCATTGAAGCAGTCATTTCTGCAAAAGGATTCCTGACCAAGTATTGAGTGCATAACTGAACATAATTATTTGAAGGTTGACTTTTTTTGTTTTAAAAACACTTTTCTTTTATTGGTTGGATGAAATATGCTACTTTTTTGAGATAGGAAATTTGGGTTTTCATGAGTTTTAAGCCAAAATCATCAATAAGAAAAACAATAAAAGGCTTGAACTACTTTAGTTGTGTGTAATGAATCTAAAATATATGAAAGTCTAATGTTTAGCAGTACATTACAGAAAATAATGAACTTTATCACAATATGCTAATTTTTTGAGAAGATCCTGTACTGCATATGTGGTGACTGTAGTTACACCTGAACAAGAAAATTAGCAAGTTTAAAAAATGTAACATCTTCATATATTTAACTACCACTTAAATGTGACCTATTAAAATGGCAATTTAATTATTGCAGCCAGACCTAATTTAGACTAATGATGCTTGGAATGATCTAATGTATATTTCAAAAGAGGATACAGAGCTATGTAAAGAGCAGTACATTCAAACTCATTTTTTATTGTCTATCATTTCCATCTTCTTTTTTACTAAGCGATTTATTGGTGCTAGTTTCATTTTCAAACTCCATAAAAAATAATGATGGATTGAGGCACACAGTGCTAATGACTGATAGCAGGTTTTACATGTGACAGTGTTAGATTTCACAGAGGGAAATGCTTCCTCTAATGAAATGTAAAACCTTTCTGCACTTACTACATGGTGTCACTCCTTAATGAGTTGTAGATCGATCAATAATGCTGCAAGCAGGAAGTGGTGTAGCAACCCAATGATGCAAAACTATTATGGCATAAATAAATCCCTGTATTTTTATTGGTTAATGGCAATATGTATGCGTATGTTCTTTTGTTTATAAATATAGACCGCTTAGGGTGAAGATGTTACTCAGATTTTCAGCTGCCTGTGTGATTGAATAGAGAAAAATACAGCTGAGCCTTAACAAGTGTGGTGACTTGACAAACCCTTAGACAGATAAAACATAAAATGTTATTTTTACAGAATGTACCTCCAGGCAAGTGCTTGCGGTGCACATCAGTCTGTGACATGGGCCTGAGATGAGATGGATGTTTACTCTCAGACTTTTATCCTGCCTTCAATACATTAATTTCTACAGCAGGGCTACTGTATTTTACAATGATATTTAATGGTATTGCTTTAAAAACCTCAACTGTGCGTTTCCACATTTTGTGGATTGCCGCCCAATATACATATACACATTACAACCCAAATATACCTACTGTTTTATCTGTGTCAGGTTTGATATTTAGAGGGGCAATTAATATTCGAGTGCAGTCTGGACCAACTAAAATTAAATGGAAACATTCAAATAAGCCCCCAGTAGTAAATTCAATATTTAAAATTGTCACCATTCATTCCTATTGGTTTATTCATCTGGACCAGATGAATTGGCCCTAGCACGCGGTGGGGATGAGTGGGGCACTGCTACGGCTGCTCCCCTTTCTTGGGGGAATAGGAGGCCTACACACTGTTGAGATGCAATCTATTTTGCATGGTCTAACTCCTGCAGGCATAGCAGGTATAGTTAGCTTTAGCCCTGCAGATGCTGGCAAGCCGATGCAATTTGTACATGCTGCCCCTTTACATTTTCACAATAGACATTTCTGCAGCCACCTTTGTTTCTCTTTTGCAGAAGTTCAAGATGTGGTTTGGCAACGCATACACAATTTTATTAAAACTCATTCACTTTAAGCAAATTAAACCAAATACCAGTACTCCCCATACTCCCCTGTACAGTAGCTATATTTGTTTACAGTTCAAAGTTATGTATGTCTTACAAAAATAAATTCAGACTGAGCTAAATTACCCACACTTCTAGCACACAACTTTAATTCAAGTGCTGTAACTGAGCTGTAACTGAGCGCCTGTACAGGTACGGTAATGGGTTCTGCTTTGCTGGTGTGATTACTGGAGCTAATAAGCAGGTGAGTTCATATCATTTGATCCAGTGAATTGAAAATTATTTATCTCAGTTGGAGTTGCAGCAATGAATTGTGCTCTAGCAGCAATTTATTTAACACCCAGTAATCTTTTTCAGTCTACACTAGCTGACCGCAGGTTTTTGAACTGACAGTAATATTTATGTTTTATTTAAAGGGAACTGGTAGTTCTGTAGATTGCTATTTAAAAATGTAATTTGCTTGGTTGTTGTGCTTATCTTTTATGGATTTCAGTCCAGCTCGAGACACACACAACTGCAGCAAGCATGCGGTAAGGTGGGGTCACACTTGAGCAAATCCGTAGCGTTTTGCCGGATACATAAAAGGCATGCCGAATCACATATAGTGATAGTCTATGGTGCTGCTGCGAAGGGAAATGCAATGCTGCATAACGTTAAAAAAACTGCAATATTTTCTTGCACAACACATGCATTTTTTATTGAAATCAATGGCGACTGTAAAAAACAAACAAACCTGCAAGTTAAAATACTCCGCAAAACATACAACTGTGCGGAAAAACGGACAATCGTCTGCAATTCCTGCAGATGCAAGTGTGTGTCCCTCCCTTAGTATTGTATGTAATGTAATGTCATATGTCCAATGATATATGTGTTTTGCCTAGTAGGTTAATTTTACTCATGCCAGTATCTAGACCAGTGCTGTCCAACTTCATGGGCATGGAGGGCCATTTTTTTTTCAACCCCATGGTGGAGGGCCGAAGGTTCTTGCTAGAGCCGCAGCCCCCTCACCCCCCCCCCCCCCCCCCAAGGGAAAAAAATGCAATTAAAGGACAATTAGATTGGCAGCACTCTCCACAAAATGCAATGCAATTGGCAGCAGATTCCCACAACATGCAATTCAAGTCGTCGGTGAAACGTAGACTACCTAAAGGTGCCCATACACAGTACAATAAAAATGTTTGATTTTCCCGCTTCGACTTTTGAATAATTTGACTAAAACGATCGAATTGAATGAAAGTCAAAAATAATATTTCTTTAGATGAAGAAAAACAAACAAACAATTATCCCGTTTTCTTTCATAAAAATCTAATCGGACATGTTGGAAAAATCTTTATATTTGATCTAATGGAATAATTGAACAAAACTAACTAACCGAAAAAAACTGAAAACATTGTACCATATATGGGCACTATAAGTACCTGTTTACACTTAAAAAGCACAAAACAAGCGCTAGCGATTTTACTGCGTTTGGCGCAATAAAATCACTGTACACTTACGCGATTTAGAGCAAACACGATCAGTGCTCTATTAAGCATTGCATCGAGATCAATCCAGAATCGCTGCAAAAATGCTGCAGGTAACGCGTTTCGCGATTGGCGCTAATCGCAAAACGCCCATGTTCGGCGCCAATCACGGCAGTGAGATCACTGCCGTAGGGTAGAATAGCACTAGCAGTTGTAAAAGTGCTAGCACTTTGTTGATTAGCGGGAATCGCCTGCTAATCGCCCTAGTGTGAATGGACCCTAACACTGCTACTGCCTACTGAGTGCACCCTAGTGCTGCAGCTCAAGAGCTTTGAGTCCGCCAGGAGAAAAGCTCTATACAAATATTATTTATCTTGTCTAATTGATATCAATAGATTGTGATTTTTAACATTACTTCCTGCAAATGATTTTGTTTTCTTATTTAACTCCTTGTAATACCCCAGTAACAACTAATGATTTCATGTTTGAACTATATGTTCACCCCAACTTTCCTAATCTAGTTTTGTTATAATACAGCTAAATTTACAGTATACCTCCCTAACTGGAGGTGGATTTCACAGACTTTGAAGAGCCTTAAAGGAATTCTATGAAAGTTGTACTATTTTCTGGCACCAGCATGAATCAATATGGCAAAAACAGTATGAATGGTTTCAGCATATGTTTTTACTGTGCAGTGCTGTTTTTTTTTAATCTACCTTCCTGACGCCGTCCCCTTAAGAAACTGACGGCGACGGATCATGGGCGAGTTCATTATTTGAGGTGATTCCTCTTTTTTAGTGAGGCAGTGAAATCACCAGAGCGCGTTATACAGCGCGTGTCCCTGCGAACTAATAAGTTGCTATGAGGAGCTCTCGCTCTTAATCCTTGTTGTGAAAGGAACTTCTGTGTGCCGCTGCTTAATTGGTTAAGCAACGGCAAACGAATGAGCTGGAGGTGGGCGCGTTATTGCTCCAAATGGAGCAGAATGAAGCAGCGGGCCAGCGGCACACAGAAGTTCCTTTCACAACAAGGATTAAGAGCGAGAGCTCCTCATAGCAACTTATTAGTTCGGAGGGACACGCGCTGTATAACGCGCTCTGGTGATTTCACTGCCTCACTAAAAAAGAGGAATCACCTCAAATAATGAACCCGCCCGTGCTCCGTCGCCATCAGTTTCTTAAGGGGACGGCGTCAGGAAGGTAGATTAAAAAAAAACTGCACTGCACAGTAAAAACATATGCTGCAACCATTCATACTGTTTTTGCCATATTGATTCATGCTGGTGCCAGAAAATAGTACAACTTTCATAGAATTCCTTTAAGTCTGTTTTGGTGACCTGATGGGTACGGCTATTCACTTGGCATCCCTTAGCCTTCATACTGTACATAGTTTCAGTCACTACCTGTATAGAGCAAACACAAAATGGCATTTAAAAAGGAACTCCAGTGAAAATAATGTAATAAAAAAAAGTGCTTCATTTATACAATAATTATGTATAAATGATTTAGTCAGTCTTTGCCCGTTGTAAAATCTTTCCTCTCCCTGATTTACACTCTGACATTTATCACATGGTGACACTTTTACTGCTGGCAGGTGATGTCAGTAGAAGGAGATGCTGCTTGCTTTTTTTGAGAGTTGGGAAACAGCTGTAAACAGCTGTTATTTCCCACAATGCAAAATGCAAAAAGACGCCCACAGTGTGATGTCAGAACCATGGCCCTGACATCACACTGTGGAAGGGGTTTCACCACAATATCAGCCATAAAGACCCCTGATGATCCATTTGTGAAAATGGAAAGATTTCTTATGGGAAAGGGGGTATCAGCTACTGATTGGGATGAAGTTCAATTCTTGGTTACAGTTTCTCTTTAAATCACCATAAAGTAGGGTTCCCACTTGCATCCATATTTTGTTTGTAATGTTTTAACACATGCGCCTTCCACAGTCAGCTGACAGCAACTGATTGTCAGGAACAGGAATCACACACAGTGTGAGATATTATGCTGCTTGCTGCACGTTTTTTCCTCACATGTGAACCAGCCCAAAATTAATATGGGCTGTCACATCTGGTGTGATTCTGCATCTGGGGAAACTACTGCTGCATACAATCCCAAGCGTGATCCCTGTCTTACAGCAGTCTTGGAAATTACCTTTCCTGCCCCAAGATATATTCCCTGAGTCCAAAACATATCAGTGATGTATTACAACAGTCAGATGATTTTGTTGATGGGGTATATTGAATGCCAGTGTCTAGAGTAAAAGGTTCAGCCACTATGTCTAATAATGTCTATGTATAGTAAACATCAAGTAAACCTGCATGGTATTGCTTAAAGAACAGACTAATTCCACTTTTGTTAAAAAAAAAAAAAAATAATAAGTTATAAGCATATATTAGTGCTGCACAAATATATATTTTTTTCATTTTAATATTTTTGAAAAATTATCTTTCAAAGGCAGTCAGTTAGAAATTTCCTAAACTGACAGAAAGCTCAAATTGGCAACCATTTCTTTGTGGATGCCTAAGAGGTACTTAAAACTTGGCCAAAATTAAATTCTGGTTCTTTGCTCCTTTCTTCATTCTACATTATGACATTTCTCCACCTGTCTATGATACCTACCTCATAGGTTTACTGCATTGGAGATACCTTTGACTCTGATCTCTCATATTATTATTCTCTTATTAATATCTGGTACATCTTCAAGTCCTACCACTTCCATATCTTCACATTTCAAGACTTTCCCCCTTTCTAATGCAGGAAGCCTCAAAACTCTCAGCACAGGTCTTATCAATTTATTCTACAGGGTTGTGTAATATGTTGACGTTTTACAAATAGAGATTAACATTAATCAAAATGATAATACAATGTTTCCCTTTTGCGTATTAAAGTTCCATGACAGGAGTCAGGGAATTCCACCATTTTAAAACACCCTTTTTTAGTCACTATGATTGGCGAATAGCAAATATCTGTTTGAAGAAGCCATTATCTGGGCAGCACGGTGAGGTAGTGGTTAACGCTCTCGCTTTACAGTGTTTGGTCCGAATCCCAGCCAGGCCAACATCTGCAAGGAGTTTGTATGTTCTCCCCGTGTCTGCCCTAGTCTATGATACCTGCACTACACGATACATACATAGACATATGACTATTGTAGGGATTAGATTGTGAGCCCCTCTGAGGGACAGTTAGTATTAAGACAATATACTCTGTGTGTACAGCGCTGAGTAAGATGTCGACGCTAAATAAATACTAAATAATAATAATAATTATCTGGCTCCATTATGCCATCACATTGGCATGTAGCCATTTGTACTGGTGAGTTATGTCCTCTCCATAAGTGTGTCTATCTACTGTATATTACAAAATACACAGACTTGTTAGTGCCAAATACGACTAAAACTTCACTTCTGTATGTATTAAGTGCACAAAAGTCTTGATGTTAGTAGGATTGCCATTATTTCAAGCCCAAAAAGGGACACAGTTAATGAAAAATAGCTTTGGCTAATCCAAATGAGGGTTACTATAAATTGTGGAGGTTCTGCTTAAAGCGGTATCGTCACCATAAAAATCAAATTTCAACAGCAACATGTCTGAGTATATTAAGTGATAAAGATGCTAATCCTGCATTCAAAACTTTTAAAACGTTTTCTGCTGTTTTGATTTGGAGTTATCATATACCTTAGGAGCACTGGCTCTTCAGTAGTCGGTGCCAAAGAATTGCATGCTGGGGGTTCTTTTTATCTATAATATATTCCTCCTCTTCCCTTTATTTCCCTGCCTGCTGCTTATCTGAAACCTGATCCCCTAATCACTTGTGTTTACAAGCAATGCTGAGGTGACTCAGCGATTGGAGGAGACAAGAAAAAAAGTAAAGGGCAGAAATGACATCACGAGTTAGCCTTTACTGTGGGCAAAAGACATGGCCCCCACCAGGAACAGAATTCTCGTCATTTACTATATAACATTCACTGAAATTAAAACGTGGACAGTACAATACATGTGTTATGTAAGTAGATCAAGTATTTATCTACTTATATATGTGTTTTTTTTTCCCTGGAATAGTATGGCTGATCCTACTGCTTTAACAAATTGTAGCTAATAATTTTGAGAAGTGAATTGAAGACATTTCTGCACCATTTCAATCTGTTTAGAGTTACCATCTAAAACAAAAAGCACTCATAATAACTGCTACAGTGAGCTCTTTGCTTAAAATACGTCACACAAAGCTTGCTAGCTTGAGATCCCTTGAGCAAAGAGGTGATTACCACAGTGTAGCAGATAATAAATACTGAAGAGATTAAATTTGACTGTGGCGTGTCAGCCTTTTTATTTAATGTTTCCTTATCACACACTGAAACTGCATCTTGGCTCACATACTGTAACTGCTTGCAAAAACCCCAACAGCATTTGAGATGTTTTTAATAGGCCATTGAGATACATGCAGAAATAGTACATTAAAATGTTTAATTGGTAAGCAGTTTACAGTGCAACTGTAAACGCAGCAAGGGCAATTTACATACTGCACCAGATGGAATACATGCTGCATAATGTAGCAGAGAGGTAAATCAAGCGTTGACAGATTTGCATATGTTTTATCGAACAACATAAAATAAACAGATCATAGAGTGACACTTTATTTTATGATGCTTATGGAGTAAATTCAATTTTTTTTCCTGAGCTGATATTGCCATGGCCTAAAGGAAGACTCTATCAACTTTAATATTAACAGTAAACAAACAATAGTAAAAATAAATGAAGGAGTAGAATATTATATTCAGCATACTGTACATGTACAACTTTTCATGCCGTAACATTAAAATATAAAAACTCTCTGCTTTCATTCTGAAGTGAGGATTTGGGAAAAGGTAAATTATAAAAGGAGTTTTGGAGCAAAATCATTTCTAGGGTCTCGGAATATCTGGGGAGTATCTAGGGTACCTCTGGATGTAAAGAAAATTGTATACCAGTTTGTGGACATAATAATGTATGCAGGTTTATGTAAGTATGTAGTGAAGTGGCTGGATAGTGTACTGGTTAAGAGCCCTGGCTCCGAAAAAGGCGACCTGGGTTCAAATCTCAGCTCTTCCTGTTCAGTAAGCCAGCACCTATTTAGTAAGGAGACCTTGGGCAAGACTCCCAAACACTGCTCCTGCCTATAGAGCATGCCCTAGTGGCTTCAGTTTGGGCGCTTTGAGTCCACCAGGAGAAAAGCACAATATAAATGTTATTTGTCTTGTTTAGGCACAATAGCTCTCAGAACAAGATACAGTATGGTCTCATTTATCTGGCACAGGCGGGGATTGCCTGATGTTGGATATCTGTGCTTGCCGGTTGCTTGAGAAGTCAAGCAACTGGCGTTAAAAATAACACTAACCTCCCTCCAGTGGATTAACTGCACAGTGGTGTGCAGCAGAAATGTTTTACGCATCCTCTGGACCCTGTCCTTTTCACTTCTTGCAGTTCCCAGTTGCTGTGCGGCATTCTTTGTAGATGGCCCAGATGTGTCATATGACCCGATACGGGTCAGGTGACAACCCAGGAAGCTTTATGAGGACAAGGGAAACTGAAAGAAGTGAAATGGACAGCATCCGGAAGATGCATAAATAGTTTCTCTTGCACCCCTCTGTGAAAAAAAGATTAAGAATGCCGCCATTGTGTCCCGCCAGGCATGCCGGTTAGTTGAGACTGCCGGATGCCTGAGTTCCGGTTAACCGGGACTCTACAGTAATTAAGCAGCATATTTCTGAAACATAATTAGGTATTGTGTACCAAATAAAAAAGGCAGTATGTTCCCCAAACAGCATAATGGGCAGTGTGTGTCAATAAACACTATAATTAGGCAGAGTGACCTCCCCCAACATTATTAGGCAGTGTTCACCTTTAAACATAATTAGGCAGTGTTTACTAGACAAGACAAGACAAGACAAATAACATTTATATTGCGCTTTTCTCCTTGCGGACTCAAAGCACCAGAGCAGCAGCCACTAGGGCGCGCTCTATTGGCAGTAGCAGTGTAAGGGAGACTTGCCAAAGGTCTCCTACTGAATTAGTGCTGGCTTACTGAACAGGCAGAGCCGAGATTCGAACCCTGGTCTCCTGTGTCAGAGGCAGAGCCCTTAACCATTACACCTTCAGCCAACTTTACTATGCCAAGCGTCATAATTAGGTTGCATGTATCATGAAAAACAATTTGGCAAGGAATCCCCCCAAACAACATAGTTAGGAAATATATTCTCGAACCAACGGTTAAGCAAATGATTCCCCCAAACAACATAATTAAGGAACTTATTCTCAAAACTACACTTAAAAATTCTATTCTATTAAGTGAAAATTATTTTGTTATAGAAGTGATCAGATTGCACTATCAATCTTTATCCTTCATTATTGGAAACTCCCAAGAGGCAAAGGGGGTGGCTGACGAAGAGATCCTTTGCCCATCAACTATAGGTACTGTGTTTTTCTGAGATGTTATCAGTTAATATTGCCTTCATACAGATCCTAAGTTAGTCCTCAAGTCAAAAATAAATAATCTGCCAGCTGCTGATAAAGTTGTCATAAAAGTATGCATTATTTTGTACATGTGCATCAACTCATGTGTGTCTAAGATTCTATGAGCCTGTTGCATGAAAGACTTTGCAGTGACTTTTCATCAATTTTACCAGTCCTAGCGCAAGTTTACCAGGGTAATGAGCAAGCTGCCCTGTCGTTAGGACCGGTATAATTTCTGTGCACTGCCATGCATAGCAAATATACTGGCCTTTCTTGCATCAGGCCCTATATAAAATCAAGTGTAGGAGAACATAATTTAATGTTCTCCAGATTATTATTATTATTATTATTATCCTCTATAATAAAACCCCTGTTTCCCTGCGTAGCGCTGTCTCTGTGTAGCTGGGCCCGTGCTTTTTGCTAACTTGCATGTGCACAGCAGGGACCCGGACAGCATCTGGGACTGGAGGACGGGGCCAGTGAGCCAGACGGGCGGACGGGTGCGAGCGCACACACGAGCGGCGGGCGCGGGTGCAAAGTAAAAAAAAAAAAAACAGACCTAGAGCCCGTTTTTAAACGGGCTTGGGTCTACTAGTCAATTTATAAAGCACCAACATATTCCATGGCGCTGTACAAAGTAAGAAACAAACAGTGGGGTACAAAATAATACAGACAATGGTATACACCAATATACACAGATATACGAAATATAGAGTTGGTACAAAATACAGAATTGGTAATTACAGTGACAAAATTAATATGAATAAATGTGTAACAAATTCCAAGACACAAAAGGATGAGAGCCCTGCCCTTGTGACCTTACAATCTAATGGAATGGGGGGGGGGAGGGGTTGCAAGAGGTGGGGTAGTACACAATAATACAACATTCATACCTGTGTTTTAGGTTATCTAGTAGGAGTCCAACTTGGCCAGAGGTGAGAAGGGGAACTGGTAGGACTGATAAAGCAGAGCATATGCTTGATGGAAAAAGTGAGTTTTGAGAGCACATCTAAAGATATCAAATGTTGGGGAGCGACAGAAGTGTTGTGGCAGTGGATGTGTTATGGCTGATTCCAAGGAGGGGTGGAGCGCGTGCGAAATGTTGAATACATGAATGCGAGGAGGAAAGAGATTGTGGGAGATTTGTAAGTTAGAGCTAATAGTTTGAACTGGATCCTCTGGTTAATTGGTAGGCAATAAAGAGCTTGGCAGAGGGGGCAGCAGAGGAAGAGCGAGAAGAAATATGAATGAGACGAGCAGCCGAGTTTAGTACAAATTGTTGCGGTGCCAGTCTGTTAGTTGCATTTGAGATTGTGCTTTGTTAATTTTGTGATCTTGGCCTTTTGGGAGACATGATGAAACCAATTACTTTTAAAAAATCAGTGGTCATCCCCATTTCTATGAAGTCCTAGTTCATACTCACATTTTACATTAACTAGCAATGAAAAAAGTTTTTGGGATTGCTTCTTAGTACTTTTTGCAATAAATACTGTATATTCAGGAATGGATTTACCACAAAGTACTGTAGGAATGTGCCTACAGGCGCCTGATGATGGAAAGGCAGCTCACTCCCCTCCCCGAGTGCCTCCCTCTGCAGATCTGCAGAGTCTTGATAAGAGTGTAAATGAGAGGTAACTCACCCTACTCTCGGCATTCCACTGACAAGATTTATATTCAGACAGGGACACCTCTAGCTACTTAATACTGAGGTTCCTCTAGCTACCTAATATGTGGGGCACCTATAGCTACTTAACCACCCTGGCGTTCTATTAAGATCGCCAGGGCGGCTGCAGGAGGTTTTTTTTTACATAAAAAAAAAACTATTTCATGCAGCCAACTGAAAGTTGGCTGCATGAAAGCCCACTAGAGGGCGCTCCGGAGGCGTTCTTCTGATCGCCTCCGGCGGCCAAAAGTAACACGGAAGGCCGCAATGAGCGGCCTTCCGTGTTTTGCTTACTTCGTCGCCATGGCGACAAGCGGAGTGACGTCATGGACGTCAGCCGACGTCCTGACGTCAGCCGCCTCCTATCCAGCCCTTAGCGCTGGCCGGAACTATTTGTTCTGGCTGCGCAGGGCTCAGGCGGCTGGGGGGACCCTCTTTCGCCGCTGCTCGCGGCGGATCGCCGCAGAGCGGCGGCAATCGGGCAGCACACGCGGCTGGCAAAGTGCCGGCTGCGTGTGCTGCTCTTTATTTCATCCAAATCGGCCCAGCAGGGCCTGAGCGGCACCCTCTGGCGGTAATGGACGAGCTGAGCTCGTCCATACCGCTAAGGTGGTTAATATTGAGGGTACTTCTGGCTACCTAATACTAAGGGGCACCTGTAGCTAACTAAGATGGGCAAGGGAAGTAAGGGAGAAGTCACAGCTGGGCCAGCCAGCACACTTACAGTGCAGTTCAGTGAGTGTTTGTAGGCTCATGGAGGGAGAAGTCTAAGGTGCTAGGACATCTGTACCTATAGACTTCTGTGGGAGAAATCTGGGCCTGAATATATGTAAAATATTTAGTTTCTGACTCCTATAGTTTCTTCTCCATAAAAAAAACAAAACAAAAAAAACAGATTATCTGACCCCACCCACCTCCTCCCCGTTAAAAGACAATAATTATATGCGAGCAGTACTGCAGCTATAGCTTTTACCTACTCACTGTAGAACAAACCAGAAGTGACAAAACTCACTTTAGGCTAGATATTTAACCTCAGTGGAGGGAGTGCTCGGGATAGCATTGAGCTTTCCGGTTCCTTTGTCAAGCCTGCTTTAGCACTCTCTTCTGGTGTAGCTATTTGACCCAGTGGGTCGAACAGCTCTTCAGAACTACTCACGCTCCTGAATAGTTACGAGGATGAGCACATCAACTGGCTGCAACAATCCCTGTCTCCAGGGTCGGTCCGCCCACTAGGCGGAGTGAGACGGGTTCCTCAGGCGGCAGATTTGAGGGGGCAGCACCCTCAGGCCGTGCGTGAGAGCCGCCGCCGAGCTGGAGGGGGTAGCGAGCAGGAAGGGGGTATTGGCACAGTGGCGGGGAGGGGGTCGGACCCCCCCCCTCACCTGAGTCCCCGATCTGCGCTCCCCCTCCAGCTCTTAATGCATCAATGTATGTTTTCAGGCAGCAGGCGCCCCACCACTGTACACAGTACCCCCTTCCTGCTTGCTACCCCCTCCAGGCTACCTATTGGGAGTTGGGGGTTATTTTACTGGGGGGGGGGGGGGGGCAGCGTTTTTTCATTAATTTGCCTCAGAGGGCAAAAAGTCTAGGGCCGGCCTTGCCTGTCTCCAATGGTCATTAAAGCACAGGTATTTGTCACATGATTGTAAAGTATTTTTTAAAGGCAACCTGAAGCGAAAATAAACTTATAAGATAATGAATTGTATGTGTAGTACAGCTAAGAAAGAGAACAATAGTGGCAAACAAAGGAGTCTCATATTGTTTCCAGTAGATGAAAACTAAAGGTGCGTACACATGCCAGATTTCTTCAAACGATGGGTCGTCAGACCAGGCCACGGGGCGGCCGTTCTGATGACAGTTTTCCCATGTGTACAGTCTTCGGCAGGCTGATAAGGCTGGTTTTGCCCGATCCGCCGAGTGGATCAGTCAAGCAAAAGAGCTTCACTGAGCTCTCCAACCTAACTTGGGTCAGCTACAGTAATGTTCTCTGAAGCACTTATACATCAAAGAAGCAGTGAGAGACAACTTCAGATAAGGTTTTACTGCAGGGAAGTTCATGTAACTGAAGTAAGTTATGTAACTGATGAGACTCTTTGCTTTGCTACTACTAATGTTCTAATAATTATCTGTACTAAACATACAATGCATTGTATCATAAGTTGTTTTTCACTTCAGTGTCACTTTAAGGCATATGGGCACTTAGAAGCCTCTTGTGTATTACAAATGATCCTACCACTACTAGTGTCCTTAATGGCAGGACATGCATTGCAGATAAGCAAGTATTTTGTTACATAATTGCAAAGCATGTTTAGACCATGGAGAAACTTACAAGCCTCATGTGTATTACCCATGGCCCTACTACCACCATATGTAAGACTGAAGACTACATTTTCCAAAGGTTGTACAATTTGTGTTCTTGGACAAGCCATAAATGTATGGGACATCTCTATCAGTGGCTCATTCATTAACACTCAGACTTTTAGTTTGTTTTGTTTTAGTTCGTTTGAACTTTTTTACTATCTTTTTCTGGAGCGTGACCTTCCTGACTGGAGACTTAAAAACTTGAGTGAGCATGGGATTTCCTCACTGGTGTTTATACTGTGGTTGCTGGTCTTGCAAACCTTGTTTGCGAGTATTATTCATTTACTCATCTGCACGCAGCACATCATCCTAATATACAGTACTACACCATAAGGTGCTCCCTGTGTCTCTGCGTTTTTTTCCTGTCTCCATTGGAAGGTCCACGGAACCCCAGGAGTACAACACAACCTTATATAGTACAGTAAAGAGAAGTTTAGGTTGTTTGCTTTGGAGATTCTGTTATAACCTGTGTAGGGCTTTTAAGAGTAGCACTTCAGGCTACACAGCTAAGTTAGGAACAAATAAAACAACCAAGATTTGCGTAGTGAGTCAAAAGAAATCTAAACATCCACTAGTACTGCACAGTTATCACACATATAACTTCACACATGCAAGAAGCAACACCTCTAATGCATTACTTCCACACAGTGGGCAAAACCAGCACTGAAATTCCAATAAATGAAAAAGAGAAGTGTTTCATATGTTTTTCCTACATTATTAACATTTACAGTGGTTTAACATATTATATGTGTCGCTATGAATACAGAGATGTTTTTTTATTTAACTTTTGGTTAGAGTAGACTTCTTTTAGCTATTTTCTGAAGTTTGGTTTCTGATGGGGAGACTTCATCTGTCTTCTGTCCCAATAACGTTAGTTATCAGGAACAGAGGTATGATCTCTTGAACGAGGGTACAGACAGTATTTCTTTTTTGTTTGTTTGTTTTGTTTTGCAGTATTGCAGGCAGGAAAATGTTAGAAGATAAGTTAAAGAACCACTATTGCGAAAAAAGTAAGCAGTTAAAATCTGAAAGAACCAACAGGTTTTGAACTAGTCCATCTCCTCATGGGGCAGTTTAAATCTAAAAGTACCGACAATTTTTGGAGCAATTAATATCCTCACAGGGGATTCTTAGGGTTTTCTTTGTTTACAAAAGCATTTCCTGAACGGCAGTTGGCAAGTCTAACCGTCAAAAAACTAAGATACAATCCAATCGGATTAACAGAATCGATCCAATTTTGATTTAATTCGTCTGATCGGATTGGTTAGGAGATTTTTTTTCCATTAATGGTCACAAATGATCATTAGCGATCGTTCATACGAAGAATCATACATAAACGATCATTCAGCAAATTGTATCATTAGTGGCCACCTTTAGATTTAAAAGCTGCCATTCAAGAAATGCTTTTGAAAACAAAGAAAACCCTGAGAATCCACTATGATGAGATGCTTAAAAACAAGAAGAGAACCGAGAGCCTAATATGGTGCAGTATTGTCAGGTAAAGTGGAGAGTTCAATACAATTTTATGTATATATACTCACAAACACGGGTTACCACATAGGCAACCACTTTAAATGCAGGTGGGGAGCATTAGGACCTGACCCCACTCAGGTTAAGAAGTCGCTCTCTGTAGATAGTAGATGGGGATGCACCCCTCCACCCAGGGTGGACTAAAAGATCAGCAAAAACTCGGTATACAGAGGCGCCAGAGTAGAGTAGAACGTTTTGAAAATCTCTTAAAAGCAGAGGGAGATGTTAGGGTGGACTTACCTCCCTCTTACAAAAAAGAAAACTCACTTAAGTCTCGATAAAACAGAATTGACAAATAATTTATTCAACTCCACAAATGCAACGCATTTCGTGGGCGTGAGCATCTCAAACCTATCGCTTGACCCACTGAGTTGTGCTCCCATTTTTGCCTGAGGAAGCGGGGTCACGCCCGCGCGTCACATTTGTGGAGTTCAATAAATTATTTGTCAATTCTGTTTTATTGAGACTTAAAGGGACTCCGAGCAGTGCAGAAACTATGGAAAGATGCATATCATTTTAAAGCTCTCTTTCTCCTCTTTCCAATGATAAGTGAGTTTTCTTTTTTTGTAAGAGGGAGGTAAGTCCACCCTAACATCCCCCTCTGCTTTTAAGCAATTTTTAAAACGTTTTACTCTACTCCGGTGCCTCTGTACACCGAGTTTTTGCTGAACTATGATGAGATGGACTAGTCCGCAACCAGTTAGTTCTGTCAGATTTTAACTGCTTATTTTTTTCGCTGTAGTGGTCAAGTTTGTTTTTTGTAACAACTGAGATTTTTTGTGACGTTTGCATTCTTCAAGGGAGCAGTCAATTTGGCTCACACCTTTTCAAAATGAACAACTCGGGAGATGCCATGATTTTAATGTTCTACAGTTCTCTGGGCTTCCCATATAATCCCACTTGTCACCCTTTTCAGTTATTTTTAATGAAATAATTACAAGTATAACCTTCGGTTGACCAAGAAACTTCCTTGTTGTCATACGGTCTCTCATTTAGTCTCTGGTGTTTGTTAAATGTAGCATATAATATCAGAACTTCACCTGTAATTGATAAGTGACTGGAATTGTAACATGTTTTATTCTAGTATCATCAGCATTTTCCATTCTGTAATGGTCAATAAAGAAAAGGTCAAACCTAATGTAAATCTTAGTCACATAGGAGAAACAAGTATATTTTTTCTTGCTAGGTTCAGTGTTCCCTAGCATACTGTTTGATATAATCATTGCATTTTTTTAACCTAGTTAAGGGCAGCATAGGAGACTGCAGAATGGGCCAGTAGTGGAGATTCCCAAAAAATTTAAAGAGGAACTGTCACGAAAATCTTTAAAATTTAAAACACATACAAATAAGAAGTACATTTCTTCCAGAGTAAAATGAGCCATAAATTACTTTTCTCCTATGTAGATGTCACTTACAGTAGGTAGTAGAAATCTGACATTACCGACAGGTTTTGGGTTAGTCCATCTCTTCATGGGGGATTCTCAGCATAACCCTTATTCTTTATAAAGTCATTCCCTGAAAAAGATTTATACAAAGATGCTATCCAGCCTCCCTGCACACTTTCTTGGCAGTTGGACGGAGCAACTGCCATTCACTAAGTGCTTTTAAAAATAAAGAAAACCCTGATAAACCCCCATGAGAAGATGGGCTAGTCCAAAATCTGTTGATAATGTTAGATTTCTACTACCTTCTGTAAGTGACAGAAACATAGGAGAAAAATAATTTATGGCTCACTTTACTCTGGAAAAAATGTACTTCTTATTTGTATATGTTTACATGAATTGTAGATTTTAAGATTTTCGCGACACAGGTCCTTTAAAAACAAAAAACTGGTGGGGTGGGGGTGACAGTCAAGGTTGAGTTGACTGTGTAGAGCAGGGATGCCCAAACTTTTTCGGTCAAGGGCCAGGTCAACATACTTCGGACTGCTGGGGGTCGGAACATACATAAAATGATGTGAAAAAACATCACATTAGTAGCCATTTAGTCATGCGGTGCCCAAAGAACGTCTTTGTCTTTGTGCACCAGACAGTGAAGCATACCCAGGTGACAACCTGCCGTCCAATTGGACAGTAGTGTCACCTGATACAGAATTGCATTAAAAAACAGCGAATAACTACTCACTGGCTTCTATAGTATAAAAATGGGAGAAAGCGGAAAAAGTCTGGCACTATAGTTTAATAACTGAGAATAGAGCAGTGCAAAAACATGTCCATCAAAGCATAACAACACATTGCTGATAGCTGACAAATGGTGAAACAAGGGCAAAGTTGCATTGCTGGTGCTCAAAAACTGTACCTGGATGGTGGGGGGTAGCAGGTGTGGGCGCCAAAAGGGTGCACGGCCTTACGACCGTTTCGCAGGGCAAAAACGCCTGGCTTCTTCTGAGGTAAGTGCACAAATGACTGGAACAGGAGCGGCGTTAAATGCGCTTCATGCGCGCACTTCCGTTCCGCTGTAAGAGGATTCAGGAGATACCAGGAGCCATCTGAATATAAGCAAGATCCTCAATTTCTAGAGACCTGGAAACAGGAGTTTTTGGCACATTCAGCTCGCCTACAAGACATAGTTCTGAACAGGAGCAAAATCGAATTGGATTTGCTGACAACTGCCATAGCCGAGAATAAAGCAGAATATCGAAAGCTCGTCACAGAAGAACACTTTAAGAAGGCCATTGACAAAATCGATAAAAAATTGGCAACAGTGCAAGATAATATTAAGGCCCGAAAATTACATAAATTCCTCCGTGACAGGGAGGATTACAAATTTGGACGTATTTTTTCATGGACTCAAGTGCCAGGCTCACAGCCCAAAGGAAAACCTAATATTCCAAGGAAACCTAGAGGTTACTGGACTACAGACTCTGAGTCAAGTGGGGAGGACACTCCCAAGACACATCCCAAACGACACCCTAAAAAACATCCCCCAAATCCCACAGACGCCCCTTTAGGCGGCGCATCAGGCGGGGGAGAGGAAGAAGCAAAAGACAACAAAAAAGTCACTTGGGAGGACAAGCCGAGAGGAAAGGGAAAGAAAAGGAAGGTGACATACTAGCCGAAATGCCTTCCAACACAAAAACCAACTTGGTGAATTTAACCACAGTGGAATTACCGATAGGGGTAGAAGGACTTTTGAACAAGGGTCTGAACTTTTCTTTGACTCAACAGTTTGATTATGCTCGATTTAAAGTGGATCTTTACAAAGGGGTCAGAAAGCTGAATATCCAGCACCATTTTGGGCATATGAGAAATGAAGAAACTCTTTCCCTGAGAAATCTCCAGCCAATGGAAAAATCTATCGTAGGCCCGCTGGGCTTCAGCCCAATGGGATCCTTGAACGACAAAGAACTTGGAGAGATCTCTGCCCTTAACGAACTCCTGGCAGATTCAGCTTTGGTTGAAGTACCATCGCATGACATCAGGAAGTTCAAGCCATGTAGATCTACTACACCTTTTCCAACAACAGCAGGCTCGTGTATTGACCTTTTCGAGAAACAAATCGACAATGAAATCAAAGCCCTTGTCTACCCCACAGAACCACCTAACCTAACTTCCACTGAGAGCAAGGCCCTCCATTGGCTTAAAAATCGCCCTGACCTCACAATTCGTAAGGCAGATAAAAGAGGGTCTGTTGTGGTACTTTCCACAGAAAGCTATAAAGCAGAAGCTTTTCGACAGTTATCCGATACAACTACATACAGACCCCTAAGAGGAGACCCCACTGTGAGCTATCAAACTGCTTTGAGGTCGCTCCTTCGTAGGGGGGTAGATAATGGATGTCTTACTCCTGCTTTGGCTTCTAACCTGTTACCTTCTCTTCCAGTGAAACCAGTGTGGTATTGTTTGCCCAAGATCCACAAGTCCGTGACCGATCCCCCGGGCCGACCCATTGTGTCGGGCATGGGATCGGTCACGGAGAGACTGTCCAGGTTTCTGGACCACACTCTCCGGCCACTCCTCACACACGTACCGTCACATCTCAGTGACACCATTGACGTTTTGGAGGGCCTTGGGTCCTCATCGTGGTGCCCAGGAGATCTGTTGGTGACCATAGATGTCACCAGTCTATACAGCAGAATTCCACACCCTGACGGCCTAAGTGCCGTCAGGATGTATCTCGATAGAGAGAAAAAAGACAGCACCTTCAATGATTTTGTGTGTGAGTGCCTTGAGTTTGTCCTTACACACAATGCCTTCCTGTTTGGTGACGTTTGGTACCAGCAGATCTCGGGCACCGCAATGGGGACCCCAGTAGCTTGTACTTACGCCAACCTCTTTTTGGGTGCATGGGAGGAAATCTACGTTCATTCTGCCAACAACCCCTTTCGATCGGGCCTGAGAGTGTGGTCCAGATATGTGGACGACGTCTTGGCTTTCTGGTCGGGAGACGTTTTACTCCTGAGGTCTTTTTTGGAGTACCTCAACCATAATGACGTGAACATGCAGTTCACCATGGAATGGTCAAGTGAAAGTATTCACTTTCTTGACCTTGAGCTGACCATCACACATGAGGGAGTCCTAACTAAAGGCTACCGCAAGCCCACAGCCTCTAATACTATCTTGCACTCAAGCAGCTATCATCCCAAACATGTCACCGAGTCCCTCCCCTATGGCCAATTTCTGCGATTGCGCAGAAATAACACAGAGCTACAAGACTTTGTGGAACAGGCAGGAGAACTTAAACAGCGGCTTTTGGCTCGAGGGTACAAGGAGAAAAACCTAGATCTTGCCATTAGCAAAGCCACCATGAGGGAGAGGTCTGATTTGGTAAAAAGAAAAACATCCATGAAATCTACTAATGGATCAGGAGTTTTCTCCTTTGACTATTCCCCCATGGCCAAACAAATCAAATGGGCCTTTAGCAAAAATTGGTCACTCTTGCTTGAGGACCCAGTATTAAAGGAGAGCTTGCCACCCAAACCTCTAGTGGCTTTCAAAAGGGCACCCACTATAGGTGACGCCTTGGTGCACAGCGATTTTCGGACAAATTCACAGCGTACTTGGCTGAGCGGGTTCTCTTCTACAGGCAATTATCGATGCGGCTTTTGTAAAGCCTGCCACCTTATGAAAACCGGCAGATCTTTCCAATTAGGCCCAATTTCACATAACATTTCTTTTTTTGCTACCTGCAGAACGAGTTTTGTGGTTTATGCCCTATGGTGCCCCTGCCAACGTTTCTACATTGGCAAAACCACAAGAATGGCCAAGGAACGCATTTTAGAGCATGCACGCCTGCTGCCCAAAGGCAAAGGGTGCCCAAGGATAGTGGATCATATGGCAACTGCACATCAGAGTAACCCCGATTTGCTCTCCTTTGCAATTATTGATACCTGTACCACCCCTCGCAGAGGTGGTGACAGGAAGAAACTCCTGCTCAGACAAGAATCGTTTTGGATTCTGCGCACCAATGCGATGGGCGCTCTAGGCCTTAATGACTACATAGACCTTGCTTGCTTTCTCGAACCTTGAACTCACTACTCCTACTCTTGCCACTCTTTGTTGCCCCACAAGTTTCATCTTGGCAAAGTAAGTTTTCACTAGTTCTATGTTTTTCATTATCACGTCATTTTTGGGCCCCTCTAAGAGTGAGGATTTAGTCTTCCCCTCTTGTTCGGTAGCCCCCTTTTTTAATATCCTAATAAATCCTAATATCCCACAATTTTAAATTGATTTTGATAATGTATGATTAAACTCATTACTAGTTGCCTTTTTGTTTGCCATTAGGCATGTTTGCCAACTGATGAACTGCCTTTTATCTCTCCCTTAGGTGACCTCTGGGAGCCCTCTACTATTTTCTTGGCACATTCTCTCTCCATAAGTGTATCTTGCCACTCCTTCTTCTTTTCTCCTCCCTCACTTTTTCACTCACTCTCTCCTTCACCTATTTCTCATCTTCACACTTTTCCTTTTCTTTCACGCGTCTTGATACACTGCATACTTTCCACCCTTAGTTCACCTTTGATCCTGAGCTGCCTGCTAGCACAGCCCTTAGCCTACGGACTAATATAGCCCTGACATGAGAGGGTCCCTCCATGTCTTTCAGGCTGTTACATCGCGGCTTTCAGCCATCTGAGTTACTAGCCCGATTCATTGGGCTGCTGTTCTACGATCAGCGCAACTCCCCTCCCTTCTCCTTTTGTTCACAATGGGTCCGGGGGGGAGTCCCGCTCGCCATGGCAACATGACGTTTTCGTTTATACAGCATTTAACTTTTAGCTGCACGGAGAGGAGAGGCGTAGCCCTAGACGGCTGAGCTGCGCGTCATGAGTGACGCGCGCCTGCTGCCTTTGTGGTCTACCACGCCCACCTCCGGTCTCCCCAATGCAGTGCTTGCCCAGACCTATCATAGTGAAGTGGGTGGATGCTTACAGCGGAACGGAAGTGCGCGCATGAAGCGCATTTAACGCCGCTCCTGTTCCAGTCATTTGTGCACTTACCTCAGAAGAAGCCAGGCGTTTTTGCCCTGCGAAACGGTCGTAAGGCCGTGCACCCTTTTGGCGCCCACACCTGCTACCCCCCACCATCCAGGTACAGTTTTTGAGCACCAGCAATGCAACTTTGCCCTTGTTTCACCATTTGTCAGCTATCAGCAATGTGTTGTTATGCTTTGATAAACATGTTTTTGCACTGCTCTATTCTCAGTTATTAAACTATAGTGCCAGACTTTTTCCGCTTTCTCCCATTTTTACTCCATAGACTTTGTCTTTTGAGTCTTGAGCACATAGTTTCTTGGATGCTTGTTCACCTGACTGTCATATACAGCATTTACCGAGTGCCTGCCAGCTCCTTCATCCAGGCTTCTATAGTATGTAGATGGGTGGTGCTAGCACTGCAATTACATATGCGGGCCACCGATATTTAAAGGTGCCGTGACCTGCATCTATGTTATACATTTTGTGTTTGGGGGGCCAGTGAAAAAGCCTCGGTGGGCCACATTCAGCCCGTGGGCCTTAGTTTGAGGACCACTAGTGTAGAGGATGGGGTGTCCTAAGAGACAGAATGGGTGAAAGTGTAATGGGTGACCTAAGGAACACCACAGGATTGAGAGTTGACTTAACAGGCAGTGTAGGGGGTGAGGGTGACTTAAAAGAGAGCAGGAGTATGGGTGACATTACAGATAATACAGTTGTGAGGTGATCTAAAGGACAGTACTAATGCTAGGCTGTTCTTTGCTGGGGCAGTTGGTCAGGCCATCTCAGTAAAGAATCTAGTGTTAGTACAGCTGTCTCCCAAGGTTGGTTAGAGTGACCTAGCATGCTGAATCTTTAAAGGGGAACTGAAGAGAGAGTTTATTTCCTTTTAATCAATACCAGTTACCTGGCAGCCCTGCTGGTCTATTTCTCTGCACTAGTATCTGATTAAAACCAGAAACAAGCATGCAGCTAGTCTTGTCAGATCAGACTTATAAGTCTGAACCACTGAAACACCTGATCTGCTGCATGCTTGTTTAGGGGCTATAGCTAATAGTATTAGAGGCAGAGGATCAGCAGGGCTGCCAGGCAACTGGTATTGTCTAAAAGGAAATAAACAGGACAGCCTCCATATACCTCTCTCTTCAGTTCCCCTTTAAGTGACATTTGATGGGCAGGTCCATTGTTCTCCTCCATACCCTACCCATGGAAACTGCTCTGATGTGCCTGGCACTGTTGTTCCTTTTCCCCCCACCATTGAGAAAGAATGTGTTGCATGGCTATTGCCTAGCGATGCAACAGTATAGCATTGGGGCCTCTCAGTGCCCTCTGCACAATCGATGGTGTCTTGATAAATCATCACAATAAATTCAAAAAGCAAGACATCACTTCAGTTCCCACAGTTATCACTAAAAATTATGTACGTTACTAATGTAGAGAGCACCACCTTTTTTTTATGAGTTGAGAAAGGTTCTCAGATCTGTTATACTTAATAATGATTACATTGATTTCTGAACTGGGGTGGTTACTTCCCTTTGGATGTTTTAATCTTTGAGAAATTGTCTGCTAATACATTCTAAACACTCATAAAGGTGCAGGTGTCAGACTAATTAATATATTCTTTTTTACCATCCAACCAAAGAAGGTTCCAATAAAGCTTGTAGGATTAGGGTACACAACTGTGTGATTTCAATTTTTAGCTGATTTGTTGGGGTTTCACTTTGAATGAGACCCCTTCTTCCACTTTTTTATTTTCTAGTGAAAATGAGATGTTAGTAGCCAGGAGATACAGTGGAGGAAATAATTATTTGACCCCTCACTGATTTTGTAAGTTTGTCCAATGATAAAGAAATGAAAAGTCTCAGAACAGTATCATTTCAATGGTAGGTTTATTTTAACAGTGGCAGATAGCACATCAAATGGAAAATCGAAAAAATAACCTTAAATAAAAGATAGCAACTGATTTGCATTTCATTGAGTGAAATAAGTTTTTGAACCCCTACCAACCATTAAGAGTTCTGGCTCCCACAGAGTGGTTAGACACTTCTACTCAATTAGTCACCCTCATTAAGGACACCTGTCTTAACTAGTCACCTGTATAAAAGACACCGGTCCACAGAATCAATCAATCAAGCAGACTCCAAACTCTCCAACATGGGAAAGACCAAAGAGCTGTCCAAGGATGTCAGAGACAAAATTGTAGACCTGCACAAGGCTGGAATGGGCTACAAAACCATTAGCAAGAAGCTGGGAGAGAAGGTGACAACTGTTGGTGCGATTGTTCGAAAATGGAAGAAGCACAAAATGACCATCAATCGACCTCGCTCTGGGGCTCCACGCAAGATCTCACCTCGTGGGGTGTCAATGGTTCTGAGAAAGGTGAAAAAGCATCCTAGAACTACACGGGAGGAGTTAGTGAATGACCTCAAATTAGCAGGGACCACAGTCACCAAGAAAACCATTGGAAACACATTACACCGCAATGGATAAAAATCCTGCAGGGCTCGCAAGGTCCCCCTGCTCAAGAAGGCACATGTGCAGGCCCATCTGAAGTTTGCCAATAAACACCTGAATGATTCTGTGAGTGACTGGGAGAAGGTGCTGTGGTCTGATGAGACCAAAATAGAGCTCTTTGGCATTAACTCAACTCGCTGTGTTTGGAGGAAGAAAAATGCTGCCTATGACCCCCAAAACACCGTCCCCACCGTCAAGCATGGGGGTGGAAACATTTTGCTTTGGGGGTGTTTTTCTGTTAAGGGCACAGGACAACTTAATCGCATTAACGGGAAAATGGACGGAGCCATGTATCGTGAAATCCTGAACGACAACCTCCTTCCCTCTGCCAGGAAACTGAAAATGGGTCGTGGATGGGTGTTCCAGCACGACAATGACCCAAAACATACAGCAAAGGCAACAAAGGAGTGGCTCAAGAAGAAGCACATTAAGGTCATGGAGTGGCCTAGTCAGTCTCCGGACCTTTGTCCAATAGAAAACCTATGGAGGGAGCTCAAGCTCAGAGTTGCACAGAGACAGCCTCGAAACCTTAGGGATTTAGAGATGATCTGCAAAGAGGAGTGGACCAACATTCCTCCTAAAATGTGTGCAAACTTGGTCATCAATTACAAGAAACGTTTGACCTCTGTGCTTGCAAACAAGGGTTTTTCCACTAAGTATTAAGTCTTTTATTGTTAGAGGGTTCAAAAACTTATTTCACTCAATGAAATGCAAATCAGTTGCTATCTTTTATTTAAGGTTATTTTTTCGATTTTCCTTTTGATGTGCTATCTGCCACTGTTAAAATAAACCTACCATTGAAATGATACTGTTCTGAGACTTTTCATTTCTTTGTCATTGGACAAACTTACAAAATCAGTGAGGGGTCAAATAATTATTTCCTCCACTGTATAGTGCAGGATCAATAATAATCTCTTTACTGAACTCTAGTGATAAAAAAACATTTTGATTGTTATTTTGGTTGTAGGTTTTGATTCTTTGTTGATCAGTAGTGTGATTGGGAGCAACAATAAGTATGTTGATGAGACAGCAGGTTGATTGGTGGGTACACACTAGGTTTTACATAAATGCGAGCCCAGTAAAAGAAGCAAATTGGGAACGCAATTACAGATAATCTGGTTGCGTGATCCCCAAATAACTCAGTTAGGTAGGCATGTTACCCTAAACAATAACATTCGGCAGACATCCTCCCAAACAACTCATATTCCCCCAAATAACAGTATCCAAATAAGATTAGGCATGCCCCTCAAAAAACAATTAGGCCCGGTTCACATTAGCGTTCGCTGTCCGGGATCCGCCTGATCGGATCCGGACCGTATACTGTACAAACGGAACGTACGTTCCGCATAGCAATGCAAAGGCTAAGCGGACGATCACACGCGTCCGTTCCATACAGTACGGAGCCGGACCCGATCCGGACTCCGGACACTTTTCCAACATGCGCTATTTTTTGGTCCGGATCATCCGGCCCACGCACCCGGACCGGAGCCTGATTGCACCATCCGGAATATAGAAACCAATGGGAAACGGAAGCACAGAACACACTGGCTACAAACACCTGATGTTCTACCTTACTTCCTATGCGTATTGTAACGGCGATATTGGATGGGGACACATGGGCAAGCATTTTGGAGTGGAGCAGTAGTGACTTTAACGTGCTGGAGTTGTTTGGCAGTATGTCAGAGGTGGAGGTGAGGCCTTACAGCGGAACACCTGATTCCACAGGTGCACCTTCTGCTGACCTCCCAGACCCCAACATTTTTATTTTATTTTGTACTCTCTTTTGCCAAACAGATCTGGATCGCAGCCTGATGTGCACCTGATGCAACCTGACCGGATCCGGATCGGATCTGGATCAGAACCGTACGGTTCCGATCCGGATCCGGTCAAGTCATCCGGTCCGTTTGGCAGAGAAACGCAAGTGTAAACGGGGCTTTAGGCAGAAATGTCCTCCAAATAACACAATTAGGCACTATGCACCACAAATAAGACCATAAAATAGCATGCCACTCAAATAATGCAGTTAGGCAGTATGTCCTTTAACAAATAACATAATTAGGCCTGGTAAATATGAGGTAATCCAGATCAACTTTGTAGGCAATCTTGCCAAATGATTTACAGTTTTGTGGTTTACTGGTCAGGGATGTCAAATCAACATGCATATGTGCAGAAGGGCTTTTCTGACAAATCTGTTATTCCAAGCACCTTCATGGGTTCTAGTTCTTGACACATTCCATTGGTTATATGCACATGCACAATGTAATATTTTATGACCAATAATATTTTTTGGTAATTTTAAGTAAGTTTGCAGAAGAATTTACTCCCGATTGCTGAACAATCTGATCATTTTAATTAGACTGTTGATTGGAAGAAAATAATGGGTCACATATACTAGGCCTCTGGCAGCATGTTCTTCAAATAAAACAGATAAGCATAATAAAAAGAATGTCAACCAAAGAACAACTAGCTAGCATCAGTATTTTCCACAAGTAACCTAATTTGGTAGGCATGTCCTCTACATATCAAAATTAGGCAGCATGTCCTCCAGATAATATCGGTGACTGATGTTGCTCCATAGCCAGGTAGGTATAATCCCCATTCCATCAATGCAAAGTTATGTTTGTGGAGTGTGCTAAGAATTTTAAGTTATCTCACGTATCCTGGCACTATACTTCCACCCATCTGAACAAGTGTGCTTCCTTGTGGCTCCCTGCCATGCTCATGTTCCTGATTCCACTGACTGAACTATAATGCCAGTGGAAGCCGGTAATGAAGTTGCGGGGAGCCATGGGGATGCCAGCCACTTTTTTTTAGATGGGATGGAGCACATGCTAGTGCCAAGATAGGTGAAATAACTAAAAATTCCAGCATGCTCCTCTGCAAGCAGAACTCTGCATTGGCTAGATTTCATGGGAGACCTTTCTTGTTCACTTAAAAATAATTGCAAATATCTTTCTTTTTTTTAAGGAAACACATATTAGCTTAGCTTTAGCATAACTTTTTTTTAGTAAGTTTGCTTTTTGATCCTCTTACAATATCCTAGAGGTTCTGGGTCTCCCTAGGCGGTCTATTCTCCAATTAATGGTATAATTCTAGTTGCATTATGTTCTGCTTTAATCAATGGCTATGTTATAACACTCTGCTAATTCTTCTGACTGTTACATATGCATACATTTATGAGATTGGCTCCACAAAGAGTCATTACAGTGCAATGTAATACCTCAAAAGAAATCCAATGCCCATTATCCCCTGCTACAGCTAATATTTCATGGAAGCAACACTATTTTAAAGTAAAGCTGATGCAGACCCAAAACAAATTAGATACCTATGTAGAGAGAAGGCTATGTATCCCACAAGGCCTTCCCGATCCTCTCTCCATACCATTGTTCCACCGATGTCCCCCTGTTGAAGTTATTCAACTTGTAGGTCAAATACGTCTTAGGGACTCCTTGTGCAGGTGTCATAAGCACTCATGTCTCTGAAGACGAGCAGATCCGTACTGCAAACACTCTAATACGGGGTCGCAGATGCAAAGTACAGATGTGCCTGTCTTCAAAAACACCTGCAGATGTGATTGCTATCGAAGCCTGGTTCTCCGAAGGTGCATAAATTCAACTGGGGAAAAGGTGAAACAAGGGGACAGGGAAAGGACTGGTAAGGCTCCAGAGGGATCCAAAGCCTTCCCTCTACATGGGTACGTATCCTTGCTTCAGGTTCTCTTTAACAATAACTACAAAAGGTTCCTGAGGTCTAAGTCCACCACCAATATTTCTGCTCATGTTATGATATACATAGCTACTCTATTTATTGCAACACCAGGCACGGAAACTGGAATGTTAGGCTGTTTTTTGCTAGCAGAAATTTGATACAGATTTGTATCGGCTATATGGAACTTATAATGAGAAGAACACTGTGGTTATCAACATAAGTTGGTTTATTTGTCAAAATACAAATCTAAGTCAGGAGAATAGGAAAAAAATGGTTGGACTGAAAATCAGTAGGACAATGAGAAATGTGATGAAATGAGTGAAACAGGCACTCAATAAACTGGGCACCATCATTTCATGAGGGCACTGATATGTGATAACATCAGGATGTAGGTTATGGTTCATATGTAGTACCAAAGAAAAAGCTTAAATAATAGGGTAAAGAGTTGAGGCTCAGTTTTTGATACCTATTGCCTAAATGATAGATTGCCAAATTTATCAGAACTGTAGTCATACCTACACAAAGAGAAAGAGGAAGTGTGACCTTAGAAGGAATGGTGGAAGGAGGGAAAGAGATAGCGGGGAGGGGACTGCAAGTAGAAATGAAGAAACAGCAAGGGGTAGGAAGAAAATGCAAAGAGTAGGAAGAAAATAGGGAACTGGCGAATAACACTCATTCTGATTCTGAGAAAGGGAGAAAAAAGTCTCAGAAAAATGTATGTTTAAAATCGCCTGCAGCTCCATTTACTCCCCATAAGAGAAGGAATGGGATGCACATCAAAGCAAGCTTGTTTCCTGTTTAAAAATTTGAGTTTGGTCAGGTCTGGCCGCAATAGCAGCATAGGGGGCGATATACAGGCTGGGAACGCGAACAATCACTCGCGTTCCCATGCCTGTCGGCCGGTGCCGGCGAAACCGGAAGTCGTCACCGGCGGGTCCAGAAGCATCGGATCGGAGCTGCGAGGGCACCGATCGTCTGCAGGGGGCTGAGGGAAGCCCCAGGTGAGTTAATCTCATTTTTTTTTTGACTTTAGGTTATCTTTAAGCACATTCCATAGATGGTTGATTAGATTGAGATCTGGGGAATTTGAAGGCCAAACCAAATGTGGTTCATCAGACCAGCCTGCTTCCTTCCATTGTGTCCTGGGAAAGGAGAAAAACACAAAAAGACCGGGAGCCCAATCTAGTGTAAAATATTAAGCATTGTATAGTGATACATATATTTATGAGAAATGGATACTCACAAAATTGGGCTGCTGAATTAAGTAACCACTGAATCAAACGTGGGGATGTGCCGTTCCTACTTAGCCTTTAATCTCGATGATGGTCATTGCTCCAAAATATGCAGAACAGAGGCGCCGAAAGGATAAAAGGAAGCTAAATGAGTTGTCTACTTGGAGGAGGTAAGTCCACCACCACCTCCTCTATTTACCAAGAATTTGTTTTTTTAAGCTCATTTAGCTTCCTTTTATCCTTTTGGCGCCTCTGTTCTCCTGCATAATATTGAGTCCACCCTCGGTGGAGGGTTAAACCCCCTTTTTCTCATCTACAGAGAGCGACTTCTTATTCCTGAGTGGGGTCAGGAAAATCTCCCCACCTGCTTTTACAGTGGTTGCCTAATGGTAACCCTGGTTTGTGAGTATTTACTCTATCTAGTAACCATTTACCAGTACATATTACACTATTGGGGCTCTTGGTGTTCCTTGTTTTTATTGCTCCAAAATAGTAAGCTTTATGAAGGCTAAAAAAAAATGTAAAACCTACTGGAGGTGTAACAAGCTACCTAATTATACTTACCGTATCTATTTTTGGGCCACCTTCAATTGCTCCATGCTGTGGTTCTAATGTACATGCGCACTCTGACTGCACTAAGGCTATGCAGCTCCATAACATACCAATGCAATGGACTGTATGTTCTGACTTCACTAGCCACAACCTTACTGCCATTGCTTTAGTTGTTCTCCTTTCTTAGACCCCGTAGTCACCACTGTATGTCAGGAACACACCTCACGGCCTGCCATTTTGGAGATGATATGACCCAATTGTCTAACCATCACAATTTTGGCCATTGGGAAAAAATGCTCAGATCCTTAAGTTTGTCCTCCTTCCAACAAGTCACCTTCAAGAACTGACTGTTCAAAACAAGAAGTATGCAGTAGGTCAGCACTACAAGGATCACAGTCTCTGTATTAGCATAGGGGGGAGTATAAGTGATGCACGAGAGGTTTGGGTCGCACACTTTTTCACCTTAATTCAAATTCCTGCATGCTCATGATATGAAAAGCAATAGATGCATAACATGGATCATTGAAGTAAGAACAACGTGCAATCAGGCACTGCAGTAATATCAAATGTATTCAAATACCAGATGATTAATAAGACATAGCAAAGTGGTTGCTGTATTCAATGGTAGTAGCATAAGTCACAGTTAAAGTACAAGTGCTGCAGTGACAAATATTGGCAGTTGATAAAGTAGGTGTCCTACTATTTCTGAGGTGGAGGGCGTTGGGTGCAGGGCAAAAACAGGCAGCCCAATGACAGTTTTGCATGGCGGTGCTTCTTCCAAGAGTGATCCAGCCAATAGATCAGTATTGGAAGAAGCCCTGCCAAGCGAAACATCCGTTAGGCTGCCCGTTTTTGCCCTGCACCCACCGCCACCCACCTCAGAAATGGTAGGACACCTACTTTATCAACTGCCAATATTTGTCACTGCTGCACTTGTACTTTATCTGTGACTTATGCTACTACCATTGAATACAGCAACCACTATGCTATGTCTTATTAATCATCTGGAATTTGAATAAATTTGATATTATTGCAGTGCCTGATTGCACATTGTTCTTACTTCAATGATCCAAGAACTGACTGGTCGCTCCCTGTCCAATATATACCACCTTTTGACTGATGCCATTATAAGGAGTTATACAGTATTGTTTACTTTACGTCAGTGCATTTAATGTTCTGACTGATCAGTGTATATTAATTAGTATTTATCATTCTAAAAATATGCTTTGAAATGTTATTATTGATGAGTACCTATAAGCTGAATGGCTAGAAAAGTGCAGAGTTCACTGACTGATATTTTATTAGCATAGAGATTATGCAGGTGGTTGAAGTCCACTACATATACTTCACCTAGTAAATTCTTGAAGGAGACATGTCCTGTTAAAATATGACACTTTAAATAGGAAGTGGCCTTTAGCTGTAACATAAAGCAAGGACAATCAATGAAAAATTGTCCACAGCACTGTTCTACACAACTTGCCAGCTGTCACAGGATCATGAGCTTGGGGCTTGATTTAGCTTATACCAGCCAGTATGCTTGCAGAGTTCAACAATTGCCACTATACACCTTTAGTGTGTACATTATAAACATCTGAAGAATCGCTGGAGTTGTCACTTTGAAAGAATTGTGTTTTCCTTGGGGCAAAAGCTGTGTCTGGGAAACCACAGAGTCCTTTAAATTATACATAAAGTATCATCAAAACTTTAGAACCAAAGGGTTTCAATAGTACTTTTGATGCTACAAAGTGATTTACTGAGAATTTGTTCTTGCAGTGTTTGCAGTCTTTTGAATCTTTATAGTTCGCTATGAATGAGTTTAGTAATTGTTACATTATGCTGTTATTTCTTTATAGTTTTGAGATCTTTAAAACGGGATTTACTTACCAATATTTTTAACAGTGACAGCTGCACCATTCTTGTTGCTTAGAAGCAATAATTTTGGTCATTCTGTATTTGTATGTTTCTGTATATGTATGTTTATGTTATGCATGTGTGTTTCAGGTCTTGTACCTACCTAAAATCACAAGCACAAAATGTAATATGATTTTACACCATACGTTTTATAGTGCAAATGAAAGCATTTTGTTTCTGTGGATTTTTCTTTCTGCCAATGCATTTGTGCTTGCAGTATTTTGTAATTGCATTCTGTGTCAGGAAAATTGAACAGAGTGGTTAATCTAATATAAATAATTGCACTGCAAAATCACCTTGTGCAACATTTGCATATGTTGTGCTTTAATTGATTTTAATAGTGGTGACAATACACAACAATACATCATGCTGTTGGTAAGCATTTGAACAAGAATTGTATCGCACTAGTGGGTTTGGAGTTTCATGACTTACATTATAACATTTGTCCCCTTGACAATGGAACAAAGTCAAATAAAACTGCATGTAGTGGGCCAAGGACAAGGCTTTACCTCTGCTTACTTTGCCGATATTAAAAGTGACAGCTTAGAAGGACAACTGGATTCATAGTATGTTTTTTAAACCTTTATGTAAAGGGAAAGCTAGCTAGTAACTGTGACATCTGCATAGACAATTCTCTTACTTCTTAGATATATAATTATTCTTGTTGTAGTTCCAACATCCTCTTCTGAGTCCAGATCACATGATGTGACACGTGATCAAGACCCAGAGGATGATGCCAGCATTACAACGCCGCTCAGTAGTGGAAGAGTCTGGAGCAGCGCTGTAACACTGACATCGTATATTGTGCTCTTAAAACTTTAAGAAACCCTGTTAAGAGTCCAGGATAAGTGCTCTCAGTGGGTTGACTCATAATATGTTTGCTATCTAGTATTGTATATGTTGCAGAATTAGAATTAGGACACAGACTTGCAGAGGAGCCTCCCCCACTGAGTTAATGGCTACACAGCATTGTGTATGTTTTTGTAAATGAACACATTTTCTTTTACTTTGTTAAATTATGAATGGACTTTATATTTGCAGCAGTATACAGTATGTCTCTGTGTATGTATCCATATGCAACGGATTAATGAATTGTGCAGTGTAGTGTATGGGACATGGAGGGTGCTGAGAGGATATAGATATCTCACCTTCTTCTGAAGCCCTGGCACTATGCTTTCATCCTTATTGAGTGCCCACGTCAACCGCTCAGAACATTAATGTGGTTTTAAAATCAAATTTGTGAATATTTGACGTTATGTTGCCTATGCTCGTCTTACTGGAAGGAAAATCTACCAATGTTTAGGTTTCTTACAGACTGCATAAGGTTACAACACACCCTCACAAACCTTTCAGGGGCAGCTGCAGAGAAGCACCCCACAACATGTGTGGCCATTACCATGTATTATTGTGGAAATAGTATGGTATTCAGATTTTGCCAAACATGGTGTATAGTCACATAGCTGGAAAATGTTCATACTACAAAACCTTCTTCTAGCTGATACACTTTCAATTGCCTTCGAGAAACTGTGCTGGTCTGCCAGGGGAGTTTGTTATAAGAGGCCTTCTTTTTACAATATTCACAAACAGCTATGGTGGGTGAAGCACTTGGTCAACAGTAGTTGTTGCATGGCATCTCTAATCTAACTCACTGAGGAATGTAACTCTTTGAGAGTCAGACCTCTTGGTGGCCTCCACCAGTCTCCTCCCTTCTTCACTTTGGTGAATAGTCTTAGTATAATGGACAGCGCTCCACATCACAAGAGAACACTCTGTGTAGAGGACATCAATAATACATCTCAGATGGTATCACACTCACCCCGTCCAGTTGATCACTTATAGACTGGTCATATATCGCTTGTGTGATATATCCTGCACCACCTGTCCTCCCGTTGCTTGCCTTCCTCCTCCTGGTCGGGCTCTCGCTGGTTCACAATGTTCAATGTACCTCATGAAATGATAAAGCTCACACAGTACAGTTCCGCATGTACAAACGAAGCTTTTATTATAAAATGCACTCACAGTTGGGTTGGATAAACAGCGCCCAGAGTCTGTGAACGGGCTCTCCCCCATGCCTCCCGGCCAGGCTTGTTGAACAGGCCACGCCACCGCCACTAGTTTCCCCTCGGTTCCTGTATGCCGCAGCAAAGGTTCCAGCACTTCCTTGCTGCGGCGAACCTTTGCTGCGTCGTACAGGAACTGGGGGATACTATCGGCGGTGGGCGGCGTGGCCTACTCAACGAACCTGGCCGGGAGGCACGGGGGAGAGCCCGTTCACAGACTCTGGGCGCTGTTTACCCCAACCCAGCTGTGAGTGCATTTTATAATAAAAGCTTAGTTTTTACATGCGGAACTGTACTGTGTGAGCTTTATCATTTCATGAGGTACATTGAACATTGTGAACCAGCGAGAGCCCGACCAGGAGGAGGAAGGCAAGCAACGGGACCACAGGCGGTGCAGGATATATCACACAAGCGATATATGACCCATCTAGCAGTATACTGGTAGGTGATCAGAGGCGCCAGCAGAATAAAATTAATATAAAATTGTTAAGAATTGCCGGGAGGGAAAGTGGTGGACTTCCCCTCAATAATTAGACACCAAGGTCTGTCATCGAATCAAACGAATACATTTATTCAATAGTACCCCAAAATCTGCAACGCGTTTCGTGGGAGCAGACCCACTTCTTCAGGCAATAAAATGGGGACAACAAACACAGCAATCAATGTGCAGTGAATTTAGCACCTCTGTGACAGTTGATACTTGATACTTGAGTCCACCCCAGGTGGAGGGGTGACCCTACCCCATTTTTTCTGATCTACAGACAGCGACTTCTTAATCCTGAGTGAGGACAGGTCTAATCTCCTCACCTGCCTATACAGTGGTTGCCTGAGCGGTAACCCATGTTTGTGAGTATAACCATCTCACCTATTCATTTCCCTTCGTATCTCTGACATACTACACCATATTGGGCTCTCGATTTCTCTCTTTTTTACCGTCTAGCAGTGGTCAACTGGACGAGGTGAGTGTGATACCATCTGAGATGTATTATTGATGTCCTCTACACAGAGTGTTCTCTTGTGATGTGGAGCGCTGTCCATTACACTAAGACTGATCTAGGTGAAGCTGACACCTTTTCTGGAGCGCATACACTTTTGAGAGACTATCTACCTAATAGCAACTGCGTGATTGTATCCGCAGAGTGTATAGTGACTTTTAAACAAACGAGACTATTGTTATAGAGACAATCCAACTGCAGCGCTTATCCCTAGAATTTACATACTTTTGGTGAATAGCATGTTCTTGAAAGAGTTGCAGCTGTGCCATACTCAATCCTTGGAGTACAAGCAAATGAGTCATTATGAAATGTAAAATGTAGCGACTTAGAAATGTAACATTTCAAATTAACCACACTCCACAATATTTTAGTTGGTGGGGTGCAAATGGCTAATTTAATATGTAGCACTACATGGTCACAACCTCCTCTTAGCACTTGCTGAATAATTGCTGAGTGGTGTGTGTGTAGACCTACCAGGCCAGATGCTCACAGCCAAGACAGGCACACTTGTATTGCCTTTGGAAAATGCCAGAAAGGCAAATCTGCCAGACCAAGCTTGCCATCATCTACTGAACCTCCCACAGAATTACAAACAAAAATGGGAGACATTAATAAAAGTTGCTTAAAAGAACAAATAGCCACAGGCTTATATTTTCCACAAGGTGCGTACAATTCAACATTACTCAGTATATCACACAGCTGCACATTGTATGTGTTTTGTCAGGTAAACAACATTCTTTTTGACAAATGGAGGTGTATCTAAAGAACCCATTAATGCAGAAGGCTATATAAACTGTACATTGCTTGAAATCACAACTGAAAATGGTTATTCCATCACTTCCAGTATGTAGTGACTCTTTACAGAACCATGAGACTGCGCACCTGTCTCCCTTTGCACTGCCTCCATAGATTGCAATATAATGCAGCATTTACATGTAAGGCCATCAGCTTCATTATTTTCTTAGGAGCGGTGCATTTGTCCAGCAGCTCAGGAAACACTTTAGTAATATACATTCGTTCAGACAGACATCAATGCCGAGCACTTAGCAGAGCACACACTGAAGAAAGGCTCAGGGGAACATGATACTGTACTGAACACACTGTACCTGCTCTCTTTCTTATTTTCCCATGCTGGAAAATCATAATTTAACGTTCAAAATATACATGGTAAACCCATATAATGCGCCATATTTTATTTTATGTAGGCAGATTACTAAATGAAAAAAAAAACACTCCTACCTTTGCGTTTGGATGGTGCTAGCAATTGTTTCCTAGATTTATTATACACCTACA